>NW_028241897.1:0-186817 GCF_964263255.1 Lissotriton vulgaris
TAATCCTGGAACAAGAAAATAGCGCAGCAGCGTGTGCACTCTTTTATCAAATTTTAAGCACTTTAACAAGTGGATTCACTTTAACAAAATTGTATTCATGTGCGTGCAAAATGGTAAAAGGTTCTGCTACACCTTTAAGCTAAAAGCAAAATAAAGTCCGGGAGATGTCCCGGAAACCAAATGCACTGCGTAAATCACTCACATGAGTGGAAACATTGCTTCAATCTCAAATGGAAACATTATTATATCGATCACTTTTACAATTTCAAAGTGGTAAACCTTAATTTAAACATTTGCCTGTTTTCTATAACACAAATCAATTTCAAAGCATGGTTACTCAATGCAGTTTTATTGAGTGTCCTTCACTGAGTTTGTTGACCATTCACAAAGTCGTGACACGAAGAAAACATGTGGAATTACACATCCCAATGCATTTCGGGCATCTGTCTGCCCTTCGTCAGGGGAATCTACAAAATAATAAATGCATACATTACTACCCTCTTGGCAGTATATTAGCGGCTGAACATTCAAGGGGGGCAGGATAAATAAATACCATGCTGCAATCAGGTGTTGATAGAACCCAATTGAAAAAACCCAAGAGTGCAAGCAACCAAAAATGTAAAATATCAAACATAAAATGTGTGGATAAACGCCCTATATACAGAAACTGGACACATGCTGTGTGTGTGAAACCAACGATCAAAGGGAACAAGATGTGAACATGCACAATGTGATGCCCGAAGAGAGGGAGCTAGGACGAGAACCGGGGAAACAAGGTGACAGAATGCTTACTGCGTGACGGCTCAGAAACGCTTAGTGCGCTTGGTCGCTCAAATAGGAGTTGTCTCCCTAATTCCGTAATTTCTGTGTGTGAAAAACGACATAAGGAATCATGAAAAAATGCTGAACGGCATGATCCTGTAAGGCTAACCATCATCGAAATGCAAGAGACTCACCCGAAAGAGTCCGGTAACGATTCTTGGAAAAGAGGTGAGCGAGGCGTCTCTACAGAAAGAAGTGCGCACTAGATTAACAACAAGGCACGAGAGGGAATCCAAAAGAAAAAATACCAAGCACACTGGATGAGAGAAAAGCCCCCACCTAATCAGTGGACGCTGAGTTCCATGATGCCGGCAAAGTAACGGGTGGTTGCGGAAATGGAAGTTTCTGTCTTAACTTCCAAGTGGAAATAAAAAGGAGACTGGCTGAGCAGGCGCCATGTTTGAATGGTGAATTAGACGAAAACAGAAAGTAATAGGTGCAAGACACCGAATAAGTGAACACCATAAAATTGCAGCAACTCCATATCAGTAATACGATATTCACATTGTCAAATAAAGCAAATTGAAAAAATGTAACAAAACAAATCACATCAGGTTGAATCCAAATGCTGCAGTGTGAAACAATAGAGGTAAACATTCATAAAAAAGAGGCAAAGGTAAACAAACACCTATCTGCCACGGAGTGTGTGCACAATCTCCTAAAGTACACATAACAGTCTAAGCTGTGTTGTGAATTCCACAACCGAATAGGCACATCAAGATTACAGACATGTTGGTTCATAAGTAGCATAGTAATTCAAATTTATCATTCAACCCGGTGGGGGTCAAACTCTGCATGAACCAGATCCAATATGATTCCCTTTGTGTGAGAATGAGTGCTCTGTCCCGTTCGGGGTTGGGCTCAATTACCTCCAAGATGCCAAATTTTAATTGCGCAATATTATGCCTGCACTTGAGCCAATGTTGCGCCAGTGGTGAATTTTCATTCTGGGTCCGGATTCTACTTTTATGTTCCGTAATGCGTGTACGCAGGTTACGTTCTGTCTTCCCTACATAATAGAGGTCGCAAGGACATTTAATATAATACACGACAAAATTGCTGTTGCAAGTTGCTGTGTATTTGAAGGATATGGGTTTGCCCGACCTAGGGTGATTGATGGATTTACCTGTGACAGCATTGTTGCAGTTGGAACAATTCAAACATCTAAGTAGACCTTTGTGTTGTGGATTAGTATCGGGAGATTTGGCATTGAGGATCTCTTTCAGGTTGCGGGATCTTTTGTACGCAAACAGAGGAGGGGAGCTGAAATTATCACCGAAATCTGGTTCAGATTGCAAAAGAGACCAACGGTTAAGAATAATGGATTTCACTTGCTTAGATTGCGTGGAGAAAGTGGATACAAACACTTCTCGATTAGATGTTTGAGATTTGATGGTTTTACTCAAAAGTGTTTCCCGTGTTACTTTAGTGGCGCGGGTGATTGCCTGGTCAAGAATATTGTTGGGGTAGCCTCTCTGTTTGTATTTGTCCTTAAAGACCTCAATGGTCTGCATGCCCAAATTTTGATCGGAATTAATGCGTTTGATCCGCAAAAACTGAGAGTAAGGAAGATGCTTTTTTAGTGACCAAGGGTGAAAACTGTCGTAAGCGAGAGCATTGTTTCTGTCTGTGGGTTTTGAAAAGATGGAAGTTTCGATTCTACCATTGGATATGGTGATGAGAACATCAAGAAATGGAATATGAGTTGCTGAGATCTGATGTGTGAACTGAATTCTGGGATTAATTGTGTTCAGCTGAGATATGTTGCTTTCCAATTCATGGCGTGGCCCCTTCCATATGATAAGAATGTCATCGATAAACCTTTTGAAAGTGAGCAGATTGTCAGACCAATTGGGTTGTGTGAGTACATGATCGTGTTCGTATTTCATCATAAAGATGTTAGCATAGCTGGGGGCCCCTGGAAAGCCCATGGAAGTCCCATTGAGTTGTTGGAAGTATCTGTCTCTCCAGTGAAAATAGCTATGAAACAGACAGAAATGTAGAATTTCCATGAGAAAGATGTGATTGGCTTTTAATGCTTCAGTTTTGAGAAGGGCCCACTCTATGGCCTCCATACCTTCCAAATGAGGAATGGAGGTGTACAGTGCAACAACATCAACAGTGCACAGCCAGATCTGTGCGTCTGTAGGAATGGAGATGTCTTTCAAGATGTTGAGTAAATGTGTTGTGTCTTGTATATATGTACCACTGGCTTGTACTATTGGTTGTAAGAATGTATCAAGGTACCGTCCCAGTGTGTCATGAATAGAACCGCATCCCGAGACTATCGGTCTCAAGGGAGGGTCAAGCAGTGATTTGTGGATTTTGGGTAACATGTATAGCCTGGGTCTGCGAGGAAACCTGTTGTATAGGTACTCCTTAGTCTTGACATCTATCCATTTCAACTCCAAAGCTCTATTCAAAATCCTGTCTAGTACCATCTGGAAATCATGAGTCGGGTCATTAGTTAAAGGCAAGTATGTGTTAGTATCTTGTATCATACTTTCAACTTTGTCTTCGTACCTACATACATCCATAATGACTAAGGCGCCACCTTTATCTGCCTTGGTGAAGTGTAGTGAGGTGTTTGCTTGAAGTGAGCGTAAGGCTGACTTCTCGCTAGTGGTGAGGTTAGAGTGGTGTTTGGGTTGATGCCGTCACGCAGTAAGCATTCTGTCACCTTGTTTCCCCGGTTCTCGTCCTAGCTCCCTCTCTTCGGGCATCACATTGTGCATGTTCACATCTTGTTCCCTTTGATCGTTGGTTTCACACACACAGCATGTGTCCAGTTTCTGTATATAGGGCGTTTATCCACACATTTTATGTTTGATATTTTACATTTTTGGTTGCTTGCACTCTTGGGTTTTTTCAATTGGGTTCTATCAACACCTGATTGCAGCATGGTATTTATTTATCCTGCCCCCCTTGAATGTTCAGCCGCTAATATACTGCCAAGAGGGTAGTAATGTATGCATTTATTATTTTGTAGATTCCCCTGACGAAGGGCAGACAGATGCCCGAAATGCATTGGGATGTGTAATTCCACATGTTTTCTTCGTGTCACGACTTTGTGAATGGTCAACAAACTCAGTGAAGGACACTCAATAAAACTGCATTGAGTAACCATGCTTTGAAATTGATTTGTGTTATAGAAAACAGGCAAATGTTTAAATTAAGGTTTACCACTTTGAAATTGTAAAAGTGATCGATATAATAATGTTTCCATTTGAGATTGAAGCAATGTTTCCACTCATGTGAGTGATTTACGCAGTGCATTTGGTTTCCGGGACATCTCCCGGACTTTATTTTGCTTTTAGCTTAAAGGTGTAGCAGAACCTTTTACCATTTTGCACGCACATGAATACAATTTTGTTAAAGTGAATCCACTTGTTAAAGTGCTTAAAATTTGATAAAAGAGTGCACACGCTGCTGCGCTATTTTCTTGTTTCACGTATTTCTGCCCTAGCAGACAGCAATTGCACCACCCAGGACATAGGTTTAAATTTGAAAAAATGGCAACGTTTGATGACATTGTGCATCTTACTGAAAACAAAGCACAGACAAAGGTTTACACTACTCAAGAAGCGGCAGACATTTACGGCCTCATCAAGGAGGTCAGGAAATTTGATGTCACTTCAGGCCCCATTCAGCAGCAGATAAAGCAATTAGAATACCTCATGAGACGTGAGATCAATCAGCGTCTGCATGCCACCACATTGATCCAATATCATCGTGCAAGCCGCATCCCACGTGGATTACGGCTTGCCATAAAACCCATGCTCTTTAAAATGAATAAAAAATTTATGGAGAAATGGTACGCCATTCTTAACAAGTGTTCTCTCGATCTTATTCTTTTAATAGTAGAGGAACTTTCAGATGTCCTTAAGGGACTTGAGTCTGAAATTAAAATTCTGCAAGATACCCTCATTCAACGCATGGAAACAGATACTTGGACTGCCACTCTTGAAGAGATCAACAAAAAGCTTGACGGATATGCAAAAGACATTCACGAACGTAAAGTTCGTAAATTCCGCCGCGACACCATCGATTACAAGTTAGACGAGGTGTATTCGTGGGCCGAAGTCTACGCCCAAAAACGTACCTGGAATCCACCAGGCAAAACATCCTCGGAAGAGAGTGTAGTATCTGATACAGACACTCGCATCACACGCCCTCCAGTTCCGCAAACTACCGGAACAGCTATGGATAAAAACGCACCCAGTGATAGTTCTACCACCTCGCAGCCGGCTTTTTTATCCACCAGTCCAGCAGCAAACCAACCACCAATAGTTCTCGACACCACAAAACCAGGAGAGGAAGGGGGTCAGACAAAACCAACACGGAGAAAGAAACATTAGTTGTTAACATTTCTTCCAAAGAACTTACCAAAAAGCAAATGAATGTGCTTAACAAAGGATGCTCCTTTGTCCCGACTAATTCAGCTCGGAGCCTTGAAGCACCAATAGACTTATTCAGATTCACTCGTAAACTTAGATTACGACATTTTTTCTCCTCACAATGTTTTGAACCATCAAGTTCGACTGGTACAGAATACCAAGTGTTCAAACCCAAGAGTACCTTTATGCCACCCACGTCACACAAGACGATTGACTTATTTGAATCCCTAGTGAAGCAGGACATTGCTAAGATTTCGCATCAACCCAAACACCACTCTAACCTCACCACTAGCGAGAAGTCAGCCTTACGCTCACTTCAAGCAAACACCTCACTACACTTCACCAAGGCAGATAAAGGTGGCGCCTTAGTCATTATGGATGTATGTAGGTACGAAGACAAAGTTGAAAGTATGATACAAGATACTAACACATACTTGCCTTTAACTAATGACCCGACTCATGATTTCCAGATGGTACTAGACAGGATTTTGAATAGAGCTTTGGAGTTGAAATGGATAGATGTCAAGACTAAGGAGTACCTATACAACAGGTTTCCTCGCAGACCCAGGCTATACATGTTACCCAAAATCCACAAATCACTGCTTGACCCTCCCTTGAGACCGATAGTCTCGGGATGCGGTTCTATTCATGACACACTGGGACGGTACCTTGATACATTCTTACAACCAATAGTACAAGCCAGTGGTACATATATACAAGACACAACACATTTACTCAACATCTTGAAAGACATCTCCATTCCTACAGACGCACAGATCTGGCTGTGCACTGTTGATGTTGTTGCACTGTACACCTCCATTCCTCATTTGGAAGGTATGGAGGCCATAGAGTGGGCCCTTCTCAAAACTGAAGCATTAAAAGCCAATCACATCTTTCTCATGGAAATTCTACATTTCTGTCTGTTTCATAGCTATTTTCACTGGAGAGACAGATACTTCCAACAACTCAATGGGACTTCCATGGGCTTTCCAGGGGCCCCCAGCTATGCTAACATCTTTATGATGAAATACGAACACGATCATGTACTCACACAACCCAATTGGTCTGACAATCTGCTCACTTTCAAAAGGTTTATCGATGACATTCTTATCATATGGAAGGGGCCACGCCATGAATTGGAAAGCAACATATCTCAGCTGAACACAATTAATCCCAGAATTCAGTTCACACATCAGATCTCAGCAACTCATATTCCATTTCTTGATGTTCTCATCACCATATCCAATGGTAGAATCGAAACTTCCATCTTTTCAAAACCCACAGACAGAAACAATGCTCTCGCTTACGACAGTTTTCACCCTTGGTCACTAAAAAAGCATCTTCCTTACTCTCAGTTTTTGCGGATCAAACGCATTAATTCCGATCAAAATTTGGGCATGCAGACCATTGAGGTCTTTAAGGACAAATACAAACAGAGAGGCTACCCCAACAATATTCTTGACCAGGCAATCACCCGCGCCACTAAAGTAACACGGGAAACACTTTTGAGTAAAACCATCAAATCTCAAACATCTAATCGAGAAGTGTTTGTATCCACTTTCTCCACGCAATCTAAGCAAGTGAAATCCATTATTCTTAACCGTTGGTCTCTTTTGCAATCTGAACCAGATTTCGGTGATAATTTCAGCTCCCCTCCTCTGTTTGCGTACAAAAGATCCCGCAACCTGAAAGAGATCCTCAATGCCAAATCTCCCGATACTAATCCACAACACAAAGGTCTACTTAGATGTTTGAATTGTTCCAACTGCAACAATGCTGTCACAGGTAAATCCATCAATCACCCTAGGTCGGGCAAACCCATATCCTTCAAATACACAGCAACTTGCAACAGCAATTTTGTCGTGTATTATATTAAATGTCCTTGCGACCTCTATTATGTAGGGAAGACAGAACGTAACCTGCGTACACGCATTACGGAACATAAAAGTAGAATCCGGACCCAGAATGAAAATTCACCACTGGCGCAACATTGGCTCAAGTGCAGGCATAATATTGCGCAATTAAAATTTGGCATCTTGGAGGTAATTGAGCCCAACCCCGAACGGGACAGAGCACTCATTCTCACACAAAGGGAATCATATTGGATCTGGTTCATGCAGAGTTTGACCCCCACCGGGTTGAATGATAAATTTGAATTACTATGCTACTTATGAACCAACATGTCTGTAATCTTGATGTGCCTATTCGGTTGTGGAATTCACAACACAGCTTAGACTGTTATGTGTACTTTAGGAGATTGTGCACACACTCCGTGGCAGATAGGTGTTTGTTTACCTTTGCCTCTTTTTTATGAATGTTTACCTCTATTGTTTCACACTGCAGCATTTGGATTCAACCTGATGTGATTTGTTTTGTTACATTTTTTCAATTTGCTTTATTTGACAATGTGAATATCGTATTACTGATATGGAGTTGCTGCAATTTTATGGTGTTCACTTATTCGGTGTCTTGCACCTATTACTTTCTGTTTTCGTCTAATTCACCATTCAAACATGGCGCCTGCTCAGCCAGTCTCCTTTTTATTTCCACTTGGAAGTTAAGACAGAAACTTCCATTTCCGCAACCACCCGTTACTTTGCCGGCATCATGGAACTCAGCGTCCACTGATTAGGTGGGTGCTTTTCTCTCATCCAGTGTGCTTGGTATTTTTTCTTTTGGATTCCCTCTCGTGCCTTGTTGTTAATCTAGTGCGCACTTCTTTCTGTAGAGACGCCTCGCTCACCTCTTTTCCAAGAATCGTTACCGGACTCTTTCGGGTGAGTCTCTTGCATTTCGATGATGGTTAGCCTTACAGGATCATGCCGTTCAGCATTTTTTCATGATTCCTTATGTCGTTTTTCACACACAGAAATTACGGAATTAGGGAGACAACTCCTATTTGAGCGACCAAGCGCACTAAGCGTTTCTGAGCCGTCACGCAGTAAGCATTCTGTCACCTTGTTTCCCCGGTTCTCGTCCTAGCTCCCTCTCTTCGGGCATCACATTGTGCATGTTCACATCTTGTTCCCTTTGATCGTTGGTTTCACACACACAGCATGTGTCCAGTTTCTGTATATAGGGCGTTTATCCACACATTTTATGTTTGATATTTTACATTTTTGGTTGCTTGCACTCTTGGGTTTTTTCAATTGGGTTCTATCAACACCTGATTGCAGCATGGTATTTATTTATCCTGCCCCCCTTGAATGTTCAGCCGCTAATATACTGCCAAGAGGGTAGTAATGTATGCATTTATTATTTTGTAGATTCCCCTGACGAAGGGCAGACAGATGCCCGAAATGCATTGGGATGTGTAATTCCACATGTTTTCTTCGTGTCACGACTTTGTGAATGGTCAACAAACTCAGTGAAGGACACTCAATAAAACTGCATTGAGTAACCATGCTTTGAAATTGATTTGTGTTATAGAAAACAGGCAAATGTTTAAATTAAGGTTTACCACTTTGAAATTGTAAAAGTGATCGATATAATAATGTTTCCATTTGAGATTGAAGCAATGTTTCCACTCATGTGAGTGATTTACGCAGTGCATTTGGTTTCCGGGACATCTCCCGGACTTTATTTTGCTTTTAGCTTAAAGGTGTAGCAGAACCTTTTACCATTTTGCACGCACATGAATACAATTTTGTTAAAGTGAATCCACTTGTTAAAGTGCTTAAAATTTGATAAAAGAGTGCACACGCTGCTGCGCTATTTTCTTGTTTCACGTATTTCTGCCCTAGCAGACAGCAATTGCACCACCCAGGACATAGGTTTAAATTTGAAAAAATGGCAACGTTTGATGACATTGTGCATCTTACTGAAAACAAAGCACAGACAAAGGTTTACACTACTCAAGAAGCGGCAGACATTTACGGCCTCATCAAGGAGGTCAGGAAATTTGATGTCACTTCAGGCCCCATTCAGCAGCAGATAAAGCAATTAGAATACCTCATGAGACGTGAGATCAATCAGCGTCTGCATGCCACCACATTGATCCAATATCATCGTGCAAGCCGCATCCCACGTGGATTACGGCTTGCCATAAAACCCATGCTCTTTAAAATGAATAAAAAATTTATGGAGAAATGGTACGCCATTCTTAACAAGTGTTCTCTCGATCTTATTCTTTTAATAGTAGAGGAACTTTCAGATGTCCTTAAGGGACTTGAGTCTGAAATTAAAATTCTGCAAGATACCCTCATTCAACGCATGGAAACAGATACTTGGACTGCCACTCTTGAAGAGATCAACAAAAAGCTTGACGGATATGCAAAAGACATTCACGAACGTAAAGTTCGTAAATTCCGCCGCGACACCATCGATTACAAGTTAGACGAGGTGTATTCGTGGGCCGAAGTCTACGCCCAAAAACGTACCTGGAATCCACCAGGCAAAACATCCTCGGAAGAGAGTGTAGTATCTGATACAGACACTCGCATCACACGCCCTCCAGTTCCGCAAACTACCGGAACAGCTATGGATAAAAACGCACCCAGTGATAGTTCTACCACCTCGCAGCCGGCTTTTTTATCCACCAGTCCAGCAGCAAACCAACCACCAATAGTTCTCGACACCACAAAACCAGGAGAGGAAGGGGGTCAGACAAAACCAACACGGAGAAAGAAACATTAGTTGTTAACATTTCTTCCAAAGAACTTACCAAAAAGCAAATGAATGTGCTTAACAAAGGATGCTCCTTTGTCCCGACTAATTCAGCTCGTAGCCTTGAAGCACCAATAGACTTATTCAGATTCACTCGTAAACTTAGATTACGACATTTTTTCTCCTCACAATGTTTTGAACCATCAAGTTCGACTGGTACAGAATACCAAGTGTTCAAACCCAAGAGTACCTTTATGCCACCCACGTCACACAAGACGATTGACTTATTTGAATCCCTAGTGAAGCAGGACATTGCTAAGATTTCGCATCAACCCAAACACCACTCTAACCTCACCACTAGCGAGAAGTCAGCCTTACGCTCACTTCAAGCAAACACCTCACTACACTTCACCAAGGCAGATAAAGGTGGCGCCTTAGTCATTATGGATGTATGTAGGTACGAAGACAAAGTTGAAAGTATGATACAAGATACTAACACATACTTGCCTTTAACTAATGACCCGACTCATGATTTCCAGATGGTACTAGACAGGATTTTGAATAGAGCTTTGGAGTTGAAATGGATAGATGTCAAGACTAAGGAGTACCTATACAACAGGTTTCCTCGCAGACCCAGGCTATACATGTTACCCAAAATCCACAAATCACTGCTTGACCCTCCCTTGAGACCGATAGTCTCGGGATGCGGTTCTATTCATGACACACTGGGACGGTACCTTGATACATTCTTACAACCAATAGTACAAGCCAGTGGTACATATATACAAGACACAACACATTTACTCAACATCTTGAAAGACATCTCCATTCCTACAGACGCACAGATCTGGCTGTGCACTGTTGATGTTGTTGCACTGTACACCTCCATTCCTCATTTGGAAGGTATGGAGGCCATAGAGTGGGCCCTTCTCAAAACTGAAGCATTAAAAGCCAATCACATCTTTCTCATGGAAATTCTACATTTCTGTCTGTTTCATAGCTATTTTCACTGGAGAGACAGATACTTCCAACAACTCAATGGGACTTCCATGGGCTTTCCAGGGGCCCCCAGCTATGCTAACATCTTTATGATGAAATACGAACACGATCATGTACTCACACAACCCAATTGGTCTGACAATCTGCTCACTTTCAAAAGGTTTATCGATGACATTCTTATCATATGGAAGGGGCCACGCCATGAATTGGAAAGCAACATATCTCAGCTGAACACAATTAATCCCAGAATTCAGTTCACACATCAGATCTCAGCAACTCATATTCCATTTCTTGATGTTCTCATCACCATATCCAATGGTAGAATCGAAACTTCCATCTTTTCAAAACCCACAGACAGAAACAATGCTCTCGCTTACGACAGTTTTCACCCTTGGTCACTAAAAAAGCATCTTCCTTACTCTCAGTTTTTGCGGATCAAACGCATTAATTCCGATCAAAATTTGGGCATGCAGACCATTGAGGTCTTTAAGGACAAATACAAACAGAGAGGCTACCCCAACAATATTCTTGACCAGGCAATCACCCGCGCCACTAAAGTAACACGGGAAACACTTTTGAGTAAAACCATCAAATCTCAAACATCTAATCGAGAAGTGTTTGTATCCACTTTCTCCACGCAATCTAAGCAAGTGAAATCCATTATTCTTAACCGTTGGTCTCTTTTGCAATCTGAACCAGATTTCGGTGATAATTTCAGCTCCCCTCCTCTGTTTGCGTACAAAAGATCCCGCAACCTGAAAGAGATCCTCAATGCCAAATCTCCCGATACTAATCCACAACACAAAGGTCTACTTAGATGTTTGAATTGTTCCAACTGCAACAATGCTGTCACAGGTAAATCCATCAATCACCCTAGGTCGGGCAAACCCATATCCTTCAAATACACAGCAACTTGCAACAGCAATTTTGTCGTGTATTATATTAAATGTCCTTGCGACCTCTATTATGTAGGGAAGACAGAACGTAACCTGCGTACACGCATTACGGAACATAAAAGTAGAATCCGGACCCAGAATGAAAATTCACCACTGGCGCAACATTGGCTCAAGTGCAGGCATAATATTGCGCAATTAAAATTTGGCATCTTGGAGGTAATTGAGCCCAACCCCGAACGGGACAGAGCACTCATTCTCACACAAAGGGAATCATATTGGATCTGGTTCATGCAGAGTTTGACCCCCACCGGGTTGAATGATAAATTTGAATTACTATGCTACTTATGAACCAACATGTCTGTAATCTTGATGTGCCTATTCGGTTGTGGAATTCACAACACAGCTTAGACTGTTATGTGTACTTTAGGAGATTGTGCACACACTCCGTGGCAGATAGGTGTTTGTTTACCTTTGCCTCTTTTTTATGAATGTTTACCTCTATTGTTTCACACTGCAGCATTTGGATTCAACCTGATGTGATTTGTTTTGTTACATTTTTTCAATTTGCTTTATTTGACAATGTGAATATCGTATTACTGATATGGAGTTGCTGCAATTTTATGGTGTTCACTTATTCGGTGTCTTGCACCTATTACTTTCTGTTTTCGTCTAATTCACCATTCAAACATGGCGCCTGCTCAGCCAGTCTCCTTTTTATTTCCACTTGGAAGTTAAGACAGAAACTTCCATTTCCGCAACCACCCGTTACTTTGCCGGCATCATGGAACTCAGCGTCCACTGATTAGGTGGGTGCTTTTCTCTCATCCAGTGTGCTTGGTATTTTTTCTTTTGGATTCCCTCTCGTGCCTTGTTGTTAATCTAGTGCGCACTTCTTTCTGTAGAGACGCCTCGCTCACCTCTTTTCCAAGAATCGTTACCGGACTCTTTCGGGTGAGTCTCTTGCATTTCGATGATGGTTAGCCTTACAGGATCATGCCGTTCAGCATTTTTTCATGATTCCTTATGTCGTTTTTCACACACAGAAATTACGGAATTAGGGAGACAACTCCTATTTGAGCGACCAAGCGCACTAAGCGTTTCTGAGCCGTCACGCAGTAAGCATTCTGTCACCTTGTTTCCCCGGTTCTCGTCCTAGCTCCCTCTCTTCGGGCATCACATTGTGCATGTTCACATCTTGTTCCCTTTGATCGTTGGTTTCACACACACAGCATGTGTCCAGTTTCTGTATATAGGGCGTTTATCCACACATTTTATGTTTGATATTTTACATTTTTGGTTGCTTGCACTCTTGGGTTTTTTCAATTGGGTTCTATCAACACCTGATTGCAGCATGGTATTTATTTATCCTGCCCCCCTTGAATGTTCAGCCGCTAATATACTGCCAAGAGGGTAGTAATGTATGCATTTATTATTTTGTAGATTCCCCTGACGAAGGGCAGACAGATGCCCGAAATGCATTGGGATGTGTAATTCCACATGTTTTCTTCGTGTCACGACTTTGTGAATGGTCAACAAACTCAGTGAAGGACACTCAATAAAACTGCATTGAGTAACCATGCTTTGAAATTGATTTGTGTTATAGAAAACAGGCAAATGTTTAAATTAAGGTTTACCACTTTGAAATTGTAAAAGTGATCGATATAATAATGTTTCCATTTGAGATTGAAGCAATGTTTCCACTCATGTGAGTGATTTACGCAGTGCATTTGGTTTCCGGGACATCTCCCGGACTTTATTTTGCTTTCCGATAATCCTGGGACACAGAGTAAATGTTTGAGACAACCTTCAGAGGGGACTCAGCCCTCAGTATACGAGGGAGAAGGGGGCAACCTCCGGCGGTTCAGATAATTCGTCACCCAACATGTCACGGAGCTCTTGCCTAACCCTGTAATAGTGAAACATTGTCAGAGGGATAACATCCCGCCAATCCGAGACAAGGTCCTCCCACCCCGTCCCACTCCGACCTCAAAAAGTTCACCAATACGGGTAATGTCAAGTGATGTTAGTGCACGCTTCACCTCTGGTTCAATGAGGGCGGGTAACCAGAAGCACAATTCTACTGGAGCTAGTGAAGAGTATAGCATGATAGCTGCCTGCCTCTTAAGTATATTGCACCACGCATGCATAGTAGCATTGATTGAGTCGAGTGTACCTGAACGTCTATAAGGGGCGCAAAACAGAATCAATCAATCAATCAGAGACATTTATAGAGCGCGCTACTTACCCGGAGGGTCTCAAGGCGCTTGGGGGGGGGGAGGGGGGGAGAGGGGGGGGGGTGCTGCTACTGCTCGAACAGCCAGGTCTTGAGCTTCTTCCTGAAGGAGAGGTGGTCTTGGGTCAGGCGCAGGTCGGGAGGGAGGGAGTTCCAGGTCTTGGCAGCCAGGTAGGAGAAGGACCTTCCTCCTGTTGTCGTTCTTTGGATGCGGGGGACGGCGGCGAGGGCGTGACTGGCTGATCGGAGGTGGCGTTTGGGAGCGTAGAAGTTGATGCGGTTGTTGAGGTAGCTCTGGCCTTGATCGTGTAGGGCTTTGTGTGCGTGGGTGAGTAGACGGAAGGTGATTCTTTTGTTGACGGGGAGCCAATGCAGGTCTCTCAGATGTCCGGAGATGTGGCTGTGTCGTGGGATGTCGAGGATGAGTCTGGCTGAGGTGTTCTGGATCCGCTGGAGTCTCTTCTGGAGGTTGGTGGTGGTTCCGGCGTAGAGGGTGTTGCCGTAGTCCAGTCGGCTGGTGACGAGGGCCTGGGTGACCGTCTTCCTGGTCTCGGTGGGGATCCACCGGAAGATCTTCCGTAGCATGCGCAGGATGTTGAAGCACGACGAGGAGACGGCGTTGACTTGTCTGGTCATGGAGAGGGAGGAGTCCAGGATGAAGCCCAGGTTGCGTGCGTGGTCTGTCGGTTTGGGTGCGGTGCCCAGGGCGGGGGGCCACCAGGAGTCGTCCCAGGCGGAGGGCGAGGAGCCCAGGATGAGGACTTCCGTCTTGTCTGAGTTCAGTTTCAGGCGGCTGGTCGTCATCCACTCGGCTACGTCTTTCATCCCTTCGTGAAGGTTGGCTCTGGCGGCGGCGGGGTCGTTGGTCAGGGAGAGGATCAGCTGGGTGTCGTCAGCGTAGGAGATGATGTTGAGGTTGTGTTGGCGTGCGATGGCCGCGAGGGGGCTCATGTAGACGTTGAAGAGGGTGGGGCTCAGCGAGGATCCTTGAGGGACGCCGCCGATGACTTCGGTGGCCTCTGACTTGTATGGTGGTAGACGGACTCTCTGTGTTCTTCCGTCGAGGAAGGAGATGATCCATTCCAGTGCCTTCTCCTGGATTCCGACGTTGCTGAGGCGCTGCACTAGGGTGCGGTGGCAGACAGTGTCGAATGCCGCGTAGAGGTCTAGGAGGAAGAGGGCCGCTGTTTCTCCGCTGTCCATCAGGGCTCGGATGTCATCGGTGGCAGCGATGAGGGCGGTCTCGGTGCTGTGGTTGGCTCGGAAGCCAGACTGTGAGGGGTCGAGGGATCCATTCGTCTCGAGGAAGGCGGCCAGCTGTTTGTTGACGGTCTTCTCGATGACTTTGGCTGGAAACGGGAGGAGCGAGATGGGGCGGTAATTCTTGAGTTCTGTGGGGTCCGCTGTTGTTTTTTTTAGTAGAGCGCTGAGTTCGGCGTGCTTCCAGCTCTCCGGGAAGGTGGCGGTGTCGAAGGAGGTGTTGATGATGTCCCGCAGGTGGGGTGCGATGACCGCGTCGGCCTTGTTGAAGACGTGGTGAGGGCAGGGGTCGGTTGGAGATCCGGAGTGGATGGAGTTCATCATGCGGACGGTGTCTTCGGTGCTGATCAGAGTCCAGGTGCGGAGGGTGGTGGTGGGGGGCGGTGGTTCGGTCGTGGCGTGCGTCGGTTGAGTGCTGAAGCTGTTGTGTATGTCCGCTATCTTGTTGTGGAAGTAGGAGGCGAGGGAGTTGAAGAGGTCTTGCGATGGGGTGATGTCGTTGTTTCCGGCGTTGGGGTTGGAGAGCTCTTTCACGATGTTGAAGAGTTCCTTGCAGTTGTGTGCGTTGTTGTCCAGCCGGTCCTTGAATGCAGTTTTCTTGGTGGCGCGGATCAGTTGGTGGTGCTTCCGGGTGGCAAGCTTGAGGGTGGTCATGTTGGATGGTGTTGGTTCCCTTCTCCAGGCTTTCTCGAGGGCTCGGCAGTTCTTCTTGGAGCTCTTGAGTTCGTCGGTGAACCATGGGGCCTTCTTGCTGCCGGGTCTGCTGGGCGGGGTCCTCAGTGGGGCGAGTTCGTCCGCGCAGTTGCTGATCCATTTCGTGAGGTTGTCGGCGGCCTGGCTGGGGTTCGCTGAGCTGGCGGGAGGGTGCTGGCTCAAGGAAGCGGCAAGCTGGTCGGCTGTGATCTTGTTCCAGCTTCTTCGAGCAACCTGTTGCTGGTGGTGGTGGATCGTCGTTCTTCTGAAGGTGAAGTGGACGTCAGAAATGACGTCAGTGAGGATGACACAGCTGCAACACTCTCTATGTGCAAATGAGGCAGAGGGGTCTGCTGGTGCAGACAGTAGAAAGCGGGTAAACAATGTGCCGCATTATAATAAAGTTCCAAGTCCGGAGCACTCAGACCACCCATGGAGTAAGGTAGCGTTAGAATGTCCCAACTGACCTGAGGCTGTTTACCGGCCCAGGCCATTTGGATCTGTAGAGACCTAACGTGCTTAAAGAAAGGGGCAGGAAGTATCATTGGTTTGGTCCAGAACAGGAACAAAAACCGAGGGAGGACCACCATTTTCATTAAAGAGACTCAGCCCATGAGGGGTAAAGGCAAGCGCACCCATCTGAGTTAGTGTGAACCTGTATACCTAAATTTCACACAGATTCGGTAGTCCACGGCAGCGGGAACTCCAGCTCAATAGGTTCCAGAGCGGGTGTGAGTGGAAAAATGGCAGACTTAGTCCAGTTAATCCGGAGGCCAGAGAACTCCCCGTACCGCACCGACTTCCTAAAAACTGGGGAAAGATTGGACTCGGAGTCTTTGATGTACAGGAGGGTGTCGTCAGCAAAAGTGGAGACGATTACGTTAATCTCAGGGAAACGGATCCCTCTGTGGCTATGGTACTCCCTGAGAGCGCACGCCAAGGGCTCAGCCACAACCGCATAGAGGAGTGGTGATAGTGGACACCCCTGACGGGTGCCTCTTGAAATTTTACAGGGGGGAGTAACCAAATTGCCCACCCTGACCCTGGCAGTAGGAGGACACTAGCTGAACGAAGAGGTCGCCCACACCCATTTGGCATCAAAGAATATAGCAGCTGCTTTAACTTCGGGATTAGTATGTTGGAAGGCTCCAAAGACCATCCGTTGATTGTGGGTGAGAGGGTGTCCCGGCACGAAGCCAGCCTGCTCGGGTCCAACCGGTGTCGGTACCAATGAAGCAAAGCGATTGGTGAGGACTTTAGCAAACAGTTCAGTGTCTAAGTTCAGTATGGAAAGCGGTCTGTACCATAAGAACTCACCCGGAGGCTTACCTAGCTTTGGGAGGGTAGGGTCTCCCGCATCAATTGTGGCATTTTACCACTCTCGTCCATTTCCTCATATAAGAAAATCAGGTAGAGGACCAGGAGCTCCCTGAACTCTTTATAAAGGGCCATCTTGTCCGGGAGTGCTCCCTGCTTGCATGGATCTGAGCGCCACATGAATTTCCCAGGCCTCAAGTGGCCTCATCCTGTATTCTCTATGCTCGTCAACCAGCCTGGGAAGCTTAATATGTTCAAGGTAGTCGATCGCTCCTTCGTTCCCTCCTGATAGTCTAGACTGATAAAGCTCGGAATAATTATCTCGAAACCTCTCAGCAATGGCGTCACGGGTGGACCTCGTCGGTGGCTGCCCAGATTTCTGTAACTCCAGTCATCTCCCGTCTGCCCTTCAGAATCGCCACTAGTGTGGTGCTTGGACGCTCACCCTCGACGTATGCTTTGGCGACGGCGTATTTGCCAAGAAATGTAACCTCTCTGTCGGCAGTCTCGTGATACTCTGCCAATGTAGCTTTTAATTCCTCAGCCACCTGTTCGGTTTCCGCCCCAAGGGCCCCCGTTCGAGGGCAGCGAGTTTCTTTCCCAGGGCTGCAGCTGATCCCTGATAGAGCGGAGCACTCTAGAGTGTTTAGACATAGTGATCCCTCTTATATATACACTTTAAAGGCTTCCCATGTCATGGTAAATAGGGCAACCGAGCCTATATTAGTGTCTAAGAAGACCTCGATGGCTTCTGCCATTTCCGCCATGAACGCATTATCTAGCAACGTATATATGGCGGGAACCACCAGGTGAAAGGAGCTGGCCTTTTCAATGGGGTGTTTAACCATAACTGAACTGGGGAATAGTCCTATTAAGAGCGTGGGTGAACTTCGCAGCCGCGGATAGCGGCAGCCAGGGGGCGGCAGGAGACAAAACAATAATCGATCCTGGTATACAGATTATGAGGGGCCGAATAGTAAGTAAATCCCCCCGGACCATTATTTCTGGAGCGCCAAGCATCTATCATGTTCAGCTCTGCTATGGCATCTGGCATCCTCAACAGCTTTAGCCGCCGTTGACTGCCTGCGCGTCAGACCCCCAGAGCGGTCCAATGTAGGATTGAGGTTACAATTGAAATCTCCCCCCAAACTGATGGAAAGGATGCCCATCCCTTCAGGTGTGCCAGCAGGTCCCTGAAGAATACTGGGTTATCGAAATTAGGGCTGTATACATTAATGGTGATAAACTCCATTCCCTTCCCTTTGATCTTAGAAATTACAAACCTTCCCTCCTTGTCGGTCTCCAGGGTCTCCAGGGATATACCGCCCTTAGTGTTAACCCAAGGCAGCACCCCGCTGGCATGTGTAGAAAAGCCAGTGGTGTGAAAGGCGCCATGTAGACGCCTATGCGTAAACATCTGGTAGTCAGTGGTTAAATGGGTCTCTTGCAGGAGTGCAACATCTATATTGTGTCTGTTGAGGTAGGCAATCACTTTCCTAGTTTTAAGGAAATCATTTAGGCCACTAATATTCTAGGCTAACAGCTTCAGACCATCACCTTGTGAAAAACATAGGAAATTATGACAGCAAGGGCCTCCCTCCGACACCTAGCTAAAAAAATCCTCAAACTCTCCCTCTGTCTTATGGACGCTTTTACTGCATTGGTGAAACATCTTGTACATACTGTGTCAGAGATTAAACAATAGAGAAACAAACAGTTCCTGACAAACCCCACCCCCCACCCATGCCATGCAAACCCCAACTTAGCATTGATGAGACCCTTCTGCCCCCACCCTCCCCAACAAACCCCAGACTTTGGCTGGACTATTACGGTGAGTAACAAACGGGGTGGATGTTACCTTCTACCGCACAAAACAAAAGAAAAAGAAAAAAAGGGCTGCTAAATAGAAATCCAAATATTGCCATCAAAAGCTAATCTGTAGCCTCCATGCTTAACAATAAAAAAGCAGGTCATTCAGCTGCGAAAGCACATCACCTCCCGCCCTTACATTCAGGGTGCAAAGTCAACCATTAGTACATTGAGTCAAGAAGGTCAAACCAATTCCAGTTACGCCCACTAACATAAGAAGCTAAACAATACCTGTGGTATGCTACAGTCATGAACAACATAGAGCAGGAATAGAGACCCAGGTCCAGAATCACAGATTGATGTGGTCAAAAGAGGGTGGGGGGCAGGGAGGATAGTGCCAGTCCAAGCAGCATGGTGAGTCTCATTCCAGTGGAATGTGGTGGGAGACACTTTAATCCTCATCTCCGGCAGCATCAGTGGCCGTCTCGCCCAGGCCCTAGGAGTCCTGACTGCCTCCAGATGTTTTAGGAAGGTCTTTCAATGCCTCCTGGAGTGATCTGGCGTCTAGGAAGATTCTGGAATGCCCATTTAAGTTGACACTCAGACTAGCAGGGTAAAGCATTTTGTAATCAATGTTTTGGTCAAGTAGTTGCCTTTCCAAAGGAGCAAATTGATGCCTGGCCTCCTGCACCTTCATTGTGAAGTCCGCGAATAGGAAGATCGTGGAATCCTTGAACTGGAGGGTACCCTTTGCTCTTGCTTGCTGAAGAGCAGCGTCCCTGTCGCTGTAGTTTAGGAGCTTAGCGATTACTGGTCGCGGTGGTGCCCCCGGAGGAGGCTTGGAGCCCAACGATCTGTGTGCTCGTTCCACAAAGAACATATCCAAGAATATCTCTCGACCCAGGAGTGTGACCAACAATTTTTCAGTAAACACCTCCATGTTGCCAGTAGAGGTCGTTTCCGGCAGCCTCTTGGACCTCGCCTCCAAGTCCTCTGCTTTCTCCTGCAGGGCGGCTAGCATCTTAACAAAACATTTTTGTGTCAATCTTGCAGTCGCTGGTGGAGAGACTTTTCTGTAAACTTTTATGCATTGCCGCAAAGATCTGTTTCAGATCACCCGCTGTCTCTTCTGACATATCATCCCGGTCTTCAGCAGTGGGGACCCTCTATGTCCCTAGATCGTGACTTGCGCTGCTCAAACTGCAGCTTAGGCTGAGTTTTGTCTACCTTGCCCATAGTGTGTCGATGGGTCAGCGTGGACCGTGCTCCTCGCCGAGTGACTGCGCTCCACCCCGGGTCACCAGGATAGGATATAGTTTAACCGTCACCTCAGCGCGAATTATGATCAGCTATCACAGTGGGGTTTCCAGAATACCAGGTGCCCCCTGCTCGCAGGAATGGCCGTCAATGTACCTGAGGTGCAGAGACCACTAGGGCCCAACTCTGTTGACTCCGAGGTGCTATGGTACAGGCGCCCAAAACGCAGGGACTGACCATAGGTAGAGAAAATGCTGTGGGTGGCAATATCAGGATGAGCGCGATACTATGATCCAGGAGATGATGTGCCACAGCAGATGGAGGAAGTGCCTCACAGGTAGTAACGTCAAGCAAGCACAATCCAATGAGCCAGGAGCCCCTGCGTCACAGCTGGTACGGATAGTGCCCCACAGGCAGCAGGCTCAGAGTAAGTGCAGCAAAGCAGGCCAGGAGTCCACCCACTGCGGGAAGGCCTCCAGTTTGGGCAGCTTCACAACCCCAGAAAGTCTTTGGGGCCCCACCTCCAATCACCAGTGGATGCCTCTCAGAAGACTCTGCCCCCAGAGTCCCACCACGTTTCAAAATCTAGGGCCCGGCAAGTACTGAAGGCCGGCCGCAGGGCGTCCAGGGACAGCGGCAGCAGAGCCAGCGGTGTGACAGCGTCTAGCAGTGGAGACTCGGCGTCGATGCTGATAGCTAGAAGACTTATCAAGGTCCACTAATATGACTATGTGAACATGTGAATAATCTCCACGCAGCGAGTCGCACTACTTATCAAAGACATATCCTTACGACTGTCCACATCATAAGAATTACATAACGTGGGGCTCAATATTACGAGGTTATAAGGGTGGACTCAATATCAAAAACAGTCCGACGTGATTACCATACCCAATAGGAATCCTACTTTCAACACCAAATACTTGCATCCTTTGAATAACAAGATCTTCCCGACAATCACACCCGACAAGAAATTTCATTGCCTTGAAAAAGCCTCAGAGTAGGCGAAACACGTGTCGGCGGTGCAAAGCTGGAAAACTTTTAATGTGTTTGAAAATAAAGATTTTGAAGTACAACAACTGTTTTGGATCCATAATTTGAAGCCTTCTAACTCCGAATGAACTTATGGTTGATGTTGGTACTCCACGGAAAATTTCCTGATAATTGATTTCTTAGAGGGTGCTTGTGAAACTTGGTCTTCCTTGATTCTTGATACTAGCATTTAGTTGCTTTGTTTAACACCCCTGGTGGTGGGTGTCTTATCAGGTTCGCAGTGCACCTCTTCTTACATTTCGCGTATAACTTGTTCAGTGGGAATAGATATTAACGGAAGGTGCGGACGCTTTCTCTTCTGGAGAAAGACTACCACCAATATTGCTGTATAGGTGTGACAGCGGTGTACACCGCCCAAAGTCGCCACCGCACCTCACCTCCGAGAGTTCATTTTGACCGGATGATTCTTCTAGTTCCGCGACTAGCAGCGCGGCTCGCACAGCGCACCACAAGGCCAAGCAATGTCTGGCCTTCAAGCAAGGCCCACAACTCGTTAGACAAGAGCCACCACCTTCCGCCTCAATCATGGGTGCGTCGAGCCACGCACCTGGGTGATATCACTGCCAAATGTGCCCCCGGCTTACCACAGGCATCTCTGGGGGCCGAGGACAAGTTAGCAAGTCGTAGTCCCACCGGGCGCTCTAGTGCGGTCCGGGATGCAGTGCAGCCCCGAACCAGCAGCTCCCAGATGGATGAAGACAGGGGAGGCAGGAGGTCGGGTTTAGCGCGAAAGAGCGCATATGTAGGCCCCAGCGAGTCTCAGTGTCCATAGAGCTCCGATCTCAATGGGATTCGCCACAGATATTGCCGCTGCCACATGCCATCCCCTGCCGTGATTCAGGGGTTACGTCGTGGGCATGGACGCAGGATAAGTAAAAAATGGAAGAGATAGCACACAGAGCTCGCTCAACGTGTGGCCATTTTTGGCTCCGGCAAGCTCTGCCCCCCTGAGGGAACACATCCTTAATAACTGGCAGAACCAACTTTTTCACCAGTACCTGGTGGACTCTGATCTGACCTCTCCCCAAGAATTGGGAAATAAGGCACACAAATAGGTCCGCACCAGGGTTAGCAGAACAACGATGGTAATGGAGGTGACCAGAAGAAGCCAGATTCTTCTAAATCCCAGGATAAAGGTGGGGGCAAAAGTAAAGATAAAAATTAGCCTTCACAATGGCCCCAAAACCCTGCATCGAGGGGGGGGGTTGAGTCCCAAAATTCCAAGAAAGGCAAAAAGAAACCTTGCTGTTATTTATGTAAGGCAAAGACCGCTTGGACAAGGAATGCTGATTGTCGAAAGGCCAAGAAAACTCCTACTACCACTGCCCCTAAGGCACCTGCTCCCCCTAGCAAAGTACAAGTGGTAGTACAGCAACCAAGGAATAAGTGGGGTTAACCTTGGGTTCTGAGATTGGTTCTGACACAGGCTGGCGCAAACTTCATCCGTACACCACAGACTATACCCACTATTCAGGCCAACACAACACCTAGACGAGGATTGATTATTGGTTACTCTCTCCTGACATTTATGGTTGTTGCGCCTTAGTTGGGACCCTTCCTAGGACTATACATCTTAAGTTACCCCGCCTAGAGGGCTTTGAACGTCAGTGGCGCTTCCCAGGTCATGCTTTGCATGATGAAGTGTTCACAGAAGAAATAAGGGAGGCAATAGAGGAATATTTTGCCATCAACACAGGTTCGGTGGACACGTGGGCGGTTCTATGTTAAGGTTTTAAGGTTGTTATCAGGGGCACGTGCATAGCTAAACATGCAGGAGTTCCACTTCACTCAATCTTCGAACACTCTTCGGTCATTCATCAGATAAACCCAGACACTCCAGCAGCCGCTATCCTTCTAGACACAGAAAAAGCATTGATTCATGAGAATGACCCTTTTTTCTCTCTGTGATGAGACGCATGGGAATGCCCTTTGGTTTCATTGTCACAACAACATTATTATATAACAAACCAACTGCTCGGTTACGCCTAAACGGTACACTCAAAGATCCCTTCCAGTTATCCTGTGTTGCCCACTGTCCCAACTATTATTCATTCTGGCCATGGACCCCTTGATACGACACTTTCAGGGCGACATCTACACAGGGGCCTTCAATTCAACACCGGCCCTCTACTAATTTCCCTATATGCAGAAAAGACAATGCTCTATGTCAGGCACCCTGACGACAATCTGCACGAACTGATCAGAAAAATAATTTGCTTTGGTTGCTTCTCGGGATCGAGCATAAACTGGCACAAATCTGTTATATTTCCGTGGACAGCCAGTACTCAAAAGTGGAACTGCGAATTCCTGGTGCACAGATTCAGTTAAATATCTAGGAATCTATATCCACTTAGACACCACTCAAATCTTGAGTCTGAATAGGTATGGCTGGACCCCAAACTATCATTTGAGACCCACACTAGTCAACTTATGGGAAACTGTGTGGGGCTTCTATGCACTCTCCGGAAGACCCTAGATGTACTTTCAGCGTCAAAGTCGATGGTTCACGCCCTTGTGACATCGCGCTTAGACTATGGGAATGTTTTGTATCTGGGAGCTAACATCAAGTGTGTTTCAGAGACTTCAGCATATTCAGAACACGGCTGCACGTCTAGTCTTGATGCTCCCGAAGAGAGCCTCATCTAGTAAGGCTCTTGCTTCTTTGCACTGGCTTCTGTTGAAGAAACGTGTTTTATTCAAAGCTATGTGTATTAGTCAGAGGCAGCCCTTTTGGGTTATACAGTGAACTTCTCTAAAAAAGAATAGGCAATTTGCATCACTAGGCCTACTCTTGGTGAAGCAATTAGTGGCCATCCACTGGGTGCGTAAATCTACCCTGACCGTCCAGAATTGGCTACATAATCTAGCATATTATAATGTCAATAGTGACCTCCTGGTTGTGTGTGTGTTTGTGTGTAGTTGTGCGTGCGGTTGTGTGTGGTTGTGCGTGTGGTTGTGTGTGTAGTTGTGTGTGTGGTTGTGTGTGTGGGAGTGGTTGGTTGAGTGTGTGTGGTTGTGTGTGTGTGGTTGTGTCTGTGGTTGTGTGTGTGGTTGGGTGTGATTGGTTGTGTGTGTGTGGCTGTGGTTCTGTGTGTGTGGTTCTGTGTGTATATGTGTGTGTGGTTGGGTGCGTTTGGTTGCGTGTGTGTGGTTGTGTGTGTGTGAGGTTGTGTCATTGTGTGTGTAGTTCGGTGTGATTGGTTGTGTGTGTGTGGTTGTAAGTGTGGCTGTGGTTGTGTGTGTGGTTGGGTGGTTGTGTGTGTTGTTGTGTGTGTGTGGTTGTGATTTTGTGTGTGTGGTTGTGGTTGTGTGGTTATGTGTGTGGTTGTGTGTGTGGTTGTGTGTGTTGTGTTTGTGGTTGTGTGTGTTGTGTGTGTGGTTGAGAGTGGTTGTGGTTCTGTGTGTGTGGTTCTGTGTGTGGTTGTGTGTGTGGTTGTGTGTGTGTGGTTGGGAGTGGTTGTGGTTCAGTTTCTGTGTGGTTGTGTGTGTGTTTGTGTGTGTCTGTGGTTGTGGTTGTGTGTGTTTGTGTGTGTGGTTGGGTGCGGTTGGTTGTGTGTGTGTGGTTGTGTGTGTGTGTGTGTGTGTGTGTGTGTGGTTGGGTGTGATTGGTTGTGTGTGTGTGGTTGTGTGTGTGGTTGGGTGGTTGTGTGTGTGGTTGTGATTGCGTGTGTGAGGTTGTGTGGTTATGTGTGTGGTTGTGTGTGTGGCTGTGTGTGTTGTGTTTGTGGTTGTGTGTGTGGTTGTGTATGTTGTGTTTGTGCTTGTGGTTGTGTGTGGTTGGGTGTGTGTGGTTGTGTGTGTGGTTGTGTGTTGTGTGTGTGGTTGTGTGTGTGGTTGTTGATTGCTTGTGATTGTGTGTGTGTAGTTGTGTTTGTGTGTGTGGTTGTGTGTGTTTATGTGTGTGTGTGTGTGGTTGTGTGTCTGGTTGTGGTTGTGTGTGTGGTTGTATGTGTGGTTGTGTGTGTGTGGTTGTGTGTGTGTGTGGTTGTGTGTGTGGTTGTATGTGTGGTTGTGTGTGTGGTTGTGTGTGGTTGTGTGTGGTTGTGTGTGTGGTTGTGAGTGTGTGTGGTTGTGTGTGTGTGGCTGTGTGTGGTCGTGTGTGTGGTTATATGTGTGGTTGTGTGGGGTGTGTTGGTTGTGCATGTGATTGTGTGTGTGGTTGTATGTGTGTGGTTGTGTGTGTGGTTGTGATTGTGTGTGGTTGTAGTTGTGTGTTTGTTTGTGTGGTTGGGTGTGGTTGTGTGTATGTGTGTGTGTGGTTGTGTGTGTAATTGTAAATTCAAATTCAAATTCAAATTTATTTATTATGTTTTGGCTCTCAAAAGAGGGCCACATAAACATGTACATACAACACAACACAATAAAATACAAGAGTTATAAAAACATACTATACGTATCGTGATAGGTGCACTGAAAACCATCAGTCCCACAAGCCCAGGCCAGGACCACCTTCCAGAAGATTAATAAATAGCTAAAAATCCTTTAAAAAAGTTAAAAACATAGGCACAAAACATTTCATTTGGTGGGCAATAAAGTGCATGAAGAAATTCTTGAAAAGTGACAATGCTGAGGCGTAGACAGATTACTTTAAGCCATCGGTTGCGCAAGCTACGTAACATAGGACAAATCAAAAGTACATGCATACAGTCCTGGTTTTTCAATTTACATAAATTGCACAGCGGCGATGTGCCATGCCATTTGGACAACAGCACATTAAGAGGGATTAAGTCATACCGTAATAAAAACCAGAACCTGCGTATGCCATGTGGTAAATTCCACAGGGCGTACGGTTGGGGCTGTTTCAACCTATAGGAGGAGATTAGCGCCTCCACGTTCCTTTTGTCACCAACTGTTTTTTTATCGGTTAAGAAACAGTACTCCCACGAAGCCTCCTTAAGGACCTGTTTTAACTGCGTGGGAGTATAGGAGAACAGTGTGCTTTCCTCCAGCCCCAAGATTTTCACCGCCCTTCTGAAATTGGCAACGAGTTTGGAGAACTCCTTGAAATTGCCCAAAAGTTCTTTTTTGAGCAAGGCTCGCAGGGTTCCTTCTCTCGCTCTAGCCAAACTGGCTACCCACCTTATTAAGGCGCATAGACCCTGCACCCAGGCACTCCTGAGTCCAAAATCCAGCCTACAGGCGGCAAGTGAACAGGCATTATTGAGAGTCGATAGGGATCTAAGGAGTTTTCCCTCAGTCTTGTGGCAAAAGTCCCAATATTTTAACTCAATTATTTCTATGCCATACAAAATGGTTGCGGGGATTTTAGCTCTAAATACTTCCAAGAGACTAGAAAAATGTCTTCTCCCCGTTGCCAGGTATAGGGACTTTAACCCGTTGCCATGGGCAAGAGCTTTGCGAGAGCAATGCTCTGTATGAAGACTCTCGCTCATATTGGCCGAGAATATTTTCCCTAAAAAGGTATAACTAGTAACAACCTCCAATCTGTGCCCTCCGATGGCCCAACGGAAGTCTGTCGAGCGGCATTTCTTTCGACCAGCAATGCACATCACTTTACTTTTATTGGTATTGATCTTCATATAATGCTCCCTGGCGAAGCCCTGCAAAGCCTGAAGCCGATTTGCCAGTCCCACGGGTGTTAAATCAAGCAATAACACATCATCGGCATACATCAGGCAGGCCATTGGCACCCCTCCTATCGATGGAGCGATCCCCTCGCTGTGGGATACAGCAGCAGGGAGGTCAGTTGTATATAAGGAGAATAACAGGGGCGCCAATAGACAGCCCTGTTTAAGGCCATTCTGCGCTGGAATTTTGGCCGAAAGCCCCCTTTCGCCCCCCATTAAGACCCTGCACCAGGTCTCAGTGTGCAGAGCCCGCACCAATTCCAACAGGTGTGAAGGGAGGCCCAGCATCGCCAATTTTCTCCACAGCGTTCCCCGATCTACTTTGTCGAACGCTGTGGAGAAATCAATAAAGGCGGCGTATACCACTCCTCCTCTCACCTGGACATATTTATCCGTAATAACCTGCAAGGCAGTCAGGTTGTCCAACGTACCATGTTCCCTTCGGAAGCCAGTCTGTTCCAAAGGCAGGATATTGCGCTCCTCGACCCAATCGGAAAGAGAACTCAGGAGGCATTTCGCAAAGACCTTTCCGATGGAGTCGAGGAGCGCAATCATGCGATAGTTACTGGGACTATTCCTTGCCCCCTTTTTAAAGATAGGAACCAGAATGCTTCCTCTCCATGATGCAGGAACACATTTGGAAGAATGGCACGCCTTAAACAGGGGATACAGGATTTTACTCCAGGACCATGGATCTTGTTTTAGGACCGTCATCGGAAGCTCGTCCGGTCCCATGGCCCCAGAGGATCGCATGTTTTTTATAGCCAACTCGATTTCCTTCTCAGAAGGAGAGAAAACCGAGTCATCAGGGGCAGAATACGAAAAGTTATCAGCAGATATGTGTAATTGTATGTGTGGTTGTGTGTATGTTGTGTGTGTGGTTGTGTGTGTGGTTGTGTGTGTGTGTGGTTGTGTGTGTGGTTGTGTGTGTGATTGTGGTTGTGTGCATGTGGTTGTGTGTGTGGTTGGGTGTGGTTGTGGTTCTGTGTGTGTGTGTGGTTTGTGTGTGTGGTTGTGTTTGTGTGTGTGGTTGTGTGTGTGTAGTTGTGTGTGTGGTTGTTTGGTTGTTGTGTGTGTGGCTGTGGGTGTGGTTGTGTGTGTTTGTTGTTGTGTGTTTGCAGTTGTGTGTGGTTGTGTGTGTGGTTGTGTGGTTGTGTGTGTGGGTGCGCATGTGGTTGTGTGTGTGTGGTTGTGTTTGTGGTTGTGTGTGTGTGATAGTAATACCAAAAGCATCTTAAAATAAAGGAACACAAACATCGAGTTTGTGGCAAGAGAAAGCATGTTGTAAATCAAACGGGCAGCAGCAAAGCATTAGCACAACATGTTCTTTGATGTTTGATGTTCTTTGAACGAGGACATCAAAGGGGCGCCGTGAAAGTGATCGCGGGCGAAAGTGAAAGTGATCGCGGGCGCTTCATGAGCATGACTAGGTTTTCCATATGGGCCTTTGCTCCTGGGCGCATGCCCGAGCACATGCACTGTAGCTCTAGGCTGGCCATGGTAGCATTTATTAAGCCCTCACTAAAAGTCTCGCCAGACCAGCGCATGCGCTGGGTCAGGCGAGACCTGAAAAGCGCAGGAGGCATCCCGGGCAGTACCTTTAAAGTTCAGGAACTCGGCAGTGACTCGGCGGCTCCCAAAAGCCATCTGGGCAGTTCGTGCCGTTACAAGGGCCTCTCAGTCCGCATTACCGGAAGACAAATCCGGACGGGAAATGCCTGTTTTGTGAAGAAAAACGCAACGTATAGATGTCACTAGCGGCTTGCGGCCGACCCGTGAGTAGTACACCTGGAAAGAGACGTGTCCAAATTCTGCGAAACTTCAAAAAAGGGGCAACCACACTAGGGCCTGTGTAAAAATGAAAACCTTTACATATGTACCAACTTTATGATGACTAACACTAAGCCCAGTGAACAATCTTATTACAGGTAATGTGAATCCGTCACCAAACAGTAACAAATAATAAAAATGTATTAAAAACACGTAAAAAACCACAGAGGTCACCAGATATTATTAATACATTGGTTCGCACGTTGCCAGATGCACATGAATACACAACTTCTGTGCAACCCATATACAATTCTAGCCAAATATTGCCAACAGAAGCACAGAAAAAAAGAAAAAACTTTGTAATCATTACATACTATTTTAAAATATTTTTTTACAAGGAAAACGAGGGGAATATATAAGATACAATGTTTTGAAAGAGCCCTCTATTTCCACAGTAACATCTGAGCATCAAACATGTATCTCTTGACGGACCATGAACAAATAACACAGTGATGTTTGACTAACAACTGGCTCAATTGGTTCGCACCCCAAACAAATAGCAGTAAGAAATTACAGGTCGATTGTAATAACTTATAACAGAGCCCATATGTCATCATATTCATTTAGACCTTCAGTGGCTGGCCTGTATTTTTCGATCATTCCCGCCCCAAGCTTTTTCAGCGTGGCCTGCAGATTGACCTTATTAGTGTTTTGAGCCATTAACAATACTGAGCACTTAATGTCATTTTCATTGTGCCCCCGCTGCTAATTGTGTTGTATCAGTGGAGCCCCATGCGTCCCACACCTTAGTCTGGATTTGTGTTGTAGAATAAGTGTCTTCACTGATTGTATAGTTTGTCCTATATAGACAAATTCACAGGCACATTTCAGACTATAAATGAATTGTTTTACAATTGGAAACGTTTTTCTGATGGTGTTCCTTGCCATTAATACCGATTGATTTGGTGTCCTCTGTCATTTGGCAAGCAGCACAATTATGACATTTAAAATGCCCAATTACAGGGGAAAAGCCTAACATACCTCTGAGATCTTTCATTGTTTCTGTGGGTCCTAATACTTTAACCACCTGTTGACGAATATTCCTTCCTTTGTGGAAGGCAAACAGAGGCTGGGGGATGCTAAGATGACTAATCATTCTCCAATTACGTTGTATGATCTTCTTGTGTTTGTTAGCCTTGGGATTGATTATATGTCAATACGCAGGTCAGTGGTTTGCATTCCAGTCAGTTTGTGCGAACTAGTAACTCCTCCCTCTGTGTAAACCATGCTCTCTTCAAGGCGTTCTTCACTGTTTTTTTGGGAAACCAAGATGAGTTTGGTTTTTAAACACTCTGCATTCTTAAAGTAATCCTGTTTATTAGTACAATTTCTATGAATTCTGAGAAATTGCCCATAAGGCAAATTTTCCTTCAGACTTCTAGTGTGTCCGCTGGTGAAATGGACCAGTGTATTCCAATCTGTGGGTTTGGTATATAAACTCACTTCCAGTAGGCATGCATTGTTTTGGATTCATACATCCAGAAAGTTAATCTTTTCTCTGCTATATGCAACTGTGAATTTGAGATCAAGAATTCTGGCGTTAAGCTAACTATGAAAAACTTACAAAGTAATCTGACCTCTATCCCACACCATTTAACAGTGTTTAAACACTCTGCATTCTTAAAGTAATCCTGTTTATTTGTACAATTTCTATGAATTCTGAGAAATTGCCCATAAGGCAAATTTTCCTTCAGACATCTAGGGAGCCCGCTGGTTAAATGGACCAGTGTATTCCGATCTGTGGGTTTGGTATATAAACTCACTTCCAGTAGGCCTGCATTGCTTTGGATCCATGCATCCAGAAAGTTAATCTTTTCTCTGTTATATGCACTGTGAATTTGAGATCAAGAGTTCTGGCATTAAGCCAACTATGAAAACGTTGCAAAGTAATCTGATCTCCATCCCACACCATGAGAATGTCAGCGATATATCGAAACCATTTACCAATGTGTATTCGGAACAGGTTGGAGTATAAATCCATTTCTTAAAAAAAAAAATCCATCACCAGGTACGCTATCTCAGGTTCAAAACAACATCCCATAGCCACTCCCTTTATTTGTAGGAATAGGGTGTCCTAAAATGTAAAAAAGTTGTTTTTCAGACATAAAGTGGCTAATGCTGTGTCAAAGGGCCATATGTATCAAGCCAATTTTCATTCGCAAACGCTGCGAATCGCAAAAAACAGCGTTTGCGAATGAAAATTCGCAATTCCCAATGTATGAAGCCGAAGAGCCTCGCAAAATGAGAAATCGCAAAAATTGCGATTCCTTACATTGCGAGAGGCAAAAATCTGCGAATTACCTTGCGATTCCTAATTTAGCGATTTCGCAGTTAGCGAAATTCGCAAACAGGAAATCGCAAAGTAAGGAATCGCAAGGAAATTTGCAGATTCTTGCCTCTCGCAATGTAAGGAATCGCAATGGTATGTATGAAAAATTCGCAAATTGCGAATTCACGAAAATCGCAAATTAGAGAATTGCAATTACCACCAAGTGGGAGCAGGTGGTAACCAGGTGCAAACTATTTAAGGAGTCCCAGAATGCAACAGACTTCTCTACACAATGGCTGGGCTGTACGTGATAGCCTGGAGGCTGCGACTCAGAGCTGCTGCACCCACGGAGGAGATGCCAGGAGAGGATATTCCGTGCCCACATTTCCATCTTCCAGCGCACAGAGGAGGACATCTACACACACTACAGACTGGATGAAGAGAGTATCCTTGATTTAATTGAGGAACTCAGACCCTTCCTTGAACACCCCACATGCAGGACACAATCCATCCCCACCCACATCCAGGTCCTGTGCTCCCTGCACCTCTTGGCATCAGGCAGTTTCCAGGGGGTGATAGCCTCAGCAGGAGGGGTGTCACAAAGTGCACCTTCGTGCTTTTTCCATGCATTCCTTGATGCCATGGTACAGAGGCTGCCCCACCACATTCACTTCCCAAGCACCCCACAGGCACTAGCCCAGACCAAGCAGGACTTCTATCAGATTGCCCAATTCCCCCACGTCATAGGATGTATAGATGGGACACATGTGGCAATCTCCCCTCCCTCCCAGACCGAGTACGTGTACAGGAATCGCAAAAGCTACCATTCCCTCAACATACAGGTGGTGTGTGATGCCAAACACATAATTACAGACATTGTTGCAAAATATCCAGGTAGCACCCACAACGCTTTCATCTTCCGCCACAGTTGGATACACTGTAGACTCACAAGTGGGGAGTTTGGCGAGGGATATTTACTAGGTAAATGCATTTGAACAGAGGCCACATTTTGTACAACTAGCATGGGCAGAACTGTGTGTAACCATATCCATTCCACCTCACTGGTGACAGTGTGTATGCGGTCTGAGACTTCATACTGACGCACTACCTCAATCCGGCCAAAGCAGCGGTGCGGCGATACAACAGAGCACACCAGAGGTACCATTGAACGCACTTTTGGGATTCTGAAGAGCAGATTCAGATGCCTCCCAAAAAGTGGAGGGGCACTACAATACAGCCCCCAGACCAGCTCCAAGATAGTTGAGGCATGTGCCATGCTGCACAACATCGCCACCAGGAAAGGGACACCGATGGAGCTCTCTGAATCCGATTCATCGGACGTGGAGGGGCCTGGCCCAGGACGTATGCCAGCTGGTGGAGCTGGTGCAGCATCTGGGCGCCTGAGGCGAGATGAGATTATGCGTAACTATTTCTAGGTAATAAAAAATGACACAATGCCAGATCTCATGTGTGCGACTTTGTTTAATTCCTTAACTGCAGGATCAATTTCTTCACACAGCCTGAATGCCACCCAATCACACTCCATATTTCCTGCACATGTTAAAGTCACAGTGCAAGTCTGTAAACATGAGGTAGTGTACAAGTTAATTAGCTAGCTGCCCCCTTCCAGTGGTCACAAACTTTGCACCTCATATGCGGCGCTGGCGAGATGAAGCCCCCGTTGGTGGTGGCACAGTGTCCTCCTCATTAGCCATGGTAGGCCGACTGTGTCGGCCACTACGGCGCCTCTCCATGATGGGTGGAGGGGTGGTGCTGCTCCGCACTGACAGTGCGTCCTCTTCAGTGGGTGTTAGGACTCCTGGCCCAGTAGTACGCACCGCACGCAGCTTGTCTACAGCAGCTGTAACCTGCACCAGTGCTCTAGCTACGTCCTGGCTACCGTGTGCCACCTTGTGCTGCATCAGTATGCTGCGCCTGGAGAGGACATTGGTTGCAGAGGCCAGCCGGTTCACGGCCCGTGTGTAGAGGTCCATGCGCTGCAATTCTCGGCGCCTTGCAGCACGGTCTGCTCTAAGTTCTTCACAGAGTCCCTGTAGGGCACCCGTCAGTTCAGCCGTCATGCCCCTGAAGCCTGCCCTCACTTCTCTCTGTAATGATTTTATGTTTTTTGCTTGCAGGCGCTGCACCTGCAACATATGCATCTCCAGGCCGGCAAAGACTGTTCCCTCCCCCGGATCAGCAGCAGTGCTGGGTGTGCGAGTCCTGCGCCTGGTTGTGCCTTGTGGGAGTTGTTCATCACGTGCATGGACTTGTTGCTGCGGCTGCAGCTCTGGGTGCCCATTGTCATCGCTGTCCTCTGCCTCGCCCTCCAATGGGGGTAGTGGTCTGACTACGTGTCTCCTGCGTTGCCTCAGAGGGATGACGGGACTGTCCTCCCCATCTGTGTTCTCCTCATGCCCTGCGTCTCCTAAGTTTTGACTTTCGGCCAGTGTCCCACTGCCTGTAGGCTGAGTTCCAGATGGTGCTGTGGACGCAAATGCACACATTTATTAACTGTTCTCACTTGAACTTGGCAATTAATACATTTCACTGTTTGGGGTTACATGTGACATGTACTTTCCTTTCCGGACGTGCACATGCAATTGGGGACTGGCTGGGTGAGAAGGAACCACTTCACTGTTCATGTTACTACATCTCCCATAATGAATTGCTGTGTGTGCCTGTGTACCTGTTCTAGACTAGAAATTTACTCCTGCCCCTAGGTCACTTCTGGGGCATGTTTGGTGGGTGTCAGGGGTGGGATGGCATGCTTCTTACCTGGTCCTGGAACTTGTTGCTCGGAGCTGTCGAAACCAGCCACGCCCATTACACTTTCTGGTTGCAGGTTCCCCTCCACCAGTTCCTCCAGAGGTGTAGAGTCAGAGACTGTTGAGGTCCCTCCACCGGTTGCCCTGGACTGCTCCAGCCTCGCAGACAACTTCTCCTTCGAGCGCTGGCGCAGATCATACCATCGCTTTCTGAGTTCATCGACACTCCTGTGTGTCACCCCCACTGCATTGACTTTCAGCTGGATTTCAGCCCAAATGCGCCTCTTGCGAGTCTCTGGCACCCTCAATGATTTTTTACCAAATAGTAGCTCATGGCTGAGCACCATTTCCTGTATTAATACCTCCAACTCTGCCTCTGAGAAGTTCTGCTTTCTCTTCCTCTGCACTTCAGCCTGCTGTTGCTGCTGTAGTTCCTGGCTGGCCATGTCCCCCACTTTCTGCCGTTCTGTTCTGAACTGCTGAATGCACTCTCCAACACTCCTCAACACTCCTCTCTCTGACTGAATCAGAAACTCAGGTGCAGCATGGGTAGTCACACTTCCTGGTTGTGATGTTATCAAGCTGCACCTGAGTTTCCGATTGGCAGATTCGAAAAATTCGCAAAAAATGAGGCAAGTCTGTGAGCAAGACTGCTCTATCCCAACTTCTTGAGAACTACATATCTATGTCATTTTGTCAAAACCAATCAAACCCTTGAACTTAAGTAAGTGCTACAGCATATATACAAAGAACAGGGGTTTACCCTAATCACCCCTACACATCTGGGCAAAAGCATACATAAACACAGACAAATGATGTGTGGGAAACAATAAGACGTATTATTAGTAGGAAGAAAATTAATTAGTCCCTACACATCGGCACCCAGTCCCCAGGCTAGTCATTTAAATTATTCAAATGCTCACCAAATCTGTCCCAATTAATTCACAATATGAGTTGTTTATATTTTCTTTGATAATGCATAACATATCACAAACATAAATAACAAGAAAAACATAAATCACAAGATAACATAATCATCAAAAGTCATTCATGATTCCTTCCTACCCACACAATCTAAACTTGGTTACAAACCAACACAAATTCATATGCAGTCCGTGAGGAGATAGTCTGATACACACAAATGAGGAATACTTCCAGCTCCCCTGAGTCAAGCAGTGTGTATTCATAAATGTGTACATATAATTTTGACTCCGTTAGACTTCTCCAATTTTTGTGGTTGACTCGTTTCTGCCCACTGATTCGGACTTCAGGGCATGGGCAAAAAAGAAAATAACACCTACAAAATAATATACCAATATCAATATCTTAGATACTCTACTTAGCTTATAAAGGATGCCACACTTCCCATACATGTGATTATACAAATATTAAAAACACATAAGACTAGAAACCACGTTAAACCATATAATAATGGAACAGAACCTCAAAAATGATAATATCAACTCGGTGGTCTGAAAGAAGAAAATGAATAAAGACAAGAAATGAAGACAACGCCTGTGCCCAATATAAATAAATATGCCCTTCTCAACTGGTGCCCTGTAACCCGTGCAACCTAATATGTTTAAAAAGTGCATAACAAAAACACTGTGCCCAAATGATCTACAAACACTCGATGGATAAGAATTCACAATAATTTCAGACTACCAATACGGGCAAAACTCGTACTGATACACCGCCTTGTGTGTCTGCAAGCCAAGCCTGGGATAACCAACAGTTAAAACTCAATCAGTGACCTGTGTCGTGGCCACCATTAATTCACAATGTGGGTTTTTTTATATTTTCTTCGATAATGCATAACAAATCACAAACATAAAGCACAAGAAAAACATAAATCACAAGATAACAAAATCATCAATAGTCATTCATGATTCCTTCCTACCCATACAATCTATTTTAATATGGTACCTGCATATAGCGTATCCGTGTTTGGTGGATCATGAGTGTGTGTATCTTAAGCTATGAAAAACCAAAGGTGGTGATGGACGGAGCGTTGACAATACAAACACTCACCCCCAGTCAACTGATCTGGGTTTAATCCATCACCGTTCTTTAGCTCACTCCGCCACCCCAGTTCAGACATGGCCATATGCAAATCAGTCTGACCCTGTGCCTCATGGGAACAGTCCAGCCCGAACTGCCAAACCACGTCTTGCCTGGACCGGAATCAAGCTTCCCATGACCGGTTTCTGGCATTGCAGCCGTCTTCAGCCGGGCTTGCTTGACTCCAGTGGCAAAGTGAGCAAGGGACTCACGTCTGAGCATACCCTGCCAACTTAGGGCGAACAAAGAAAAACCAAAGGTGGTGATGGACGGAGCGTTGACAATACAAACACTCACCCCCAGTCAACTGATCTGGGTTTAATCCATCACTGCGGAGGTTGAAAAGAGAATAATCTGCTTAATTTAGGGATAGGCTACTATTAATTAAATGGTTTTAAGCAATGTTTGAGTAATCCTAGATGATTAGAATCTTAAATTTTTGTTTTACTTTCCTTTTTTTTCTTCTCTTAAGCGCCAGTCGTGAAGTATCACACAGGGGGTGGAGGTGAGGAAGAGGGGTCCCAGGGTCCCAGGGGTGTAATAACAGGACACCCAAGTGTTAGGGGGATGGTTTTGTGGCTGGCGTGGAGGGAAGAAAGGGCCACATGTGGGAGGAGTGGGGGGGCACATGGGTAGGTATAGGAGTACGATGGAGGGAGGAGGAGATGGAGGAGAGGATGGAGGGGGTTGGGTAGGGGAGAAAAGAAATGAAAAAATTAAGTCCTATGTGTTTTTGCGCTTTGTTTTTCTTTTGGTAGATCCAGGTTTAATTTTTTTGGTAGATCCAGCTTCAATTAAAAATATGAAGGGAGAAATGCGGTTCAAAAATATGGTAAACATTTCGGAAGTCTAGTAAAGAGCAATTGAAAATAGTATCTTTCAATGTCAACGGCTTAAATAACAAAAAGAAAATGTGGGCCATAGAGATGTGGATAAAGACTGAAAATCCTTCGGTAATATTGCTACAGGAAACACATATCTCCACCATAAAATTGGCTGAGTTTTCAATGTTTAGGGGCTGGGTATCATACCGAGGTTTCTCTTCAATCTCGGAATCTAAGAGAGGGGTGGCTATTTTTTTGAATAAGAATATACATGCAGAAATTTTACACTGTGAGAGTGATGACTCAGGGCGTTGGTGTTGGGCCACATGTAAAATTAAACATAGACAGAGACCCGTCACTTTTGTAAGCTTCTATGCGCCAGTAGAAGATAACTCTAGAGTCTAAGAAGAGCTGTTTCAATCACTATTGACTGTGATAGGAGACGTGATAATCGGAGGGGATTTTAGTATTCTTACTAACCCTATTCTGGATTCTACCACCCAGTCAAGAAAACAGCCCAAGCCAAAATCACTGAAAATTATTATAAATTATAAAAAACTCTCGATCTTTGTGATCCCTGGCGTTTACAATATCAGTCTAAACCAGAATTCACATGTTGGTCGATTAGATTTAAGTCATCTTCGCGGATAGATTTCTTTTTGGTCTCTAGACAACTTAAGTTTTATCAGCAGAAGATAATAAATAATGGATTCTCTGACCATGCTATGTTAGTTACTGAGTTCTTTCTAGAAAATATTATGAGAGCCCCTAAACGTTGGCTGTTCAATAAACAATATTTAAATGATGAAACATGGGTTGGAGCAATGAAGATAGAGATCAAAGAATTTATTTTTCGAAATATCGAGTCGGCACTACTTAATATCATTTGGGACTTTTTAAAAGCTTTCATTCGCGGAATCGTCATAGGCAAGGATGCAGCTATCCTTAACGCAGCTAGATCTAGGAGAAGGCTCTTGAGCAAAGAATACAGGTGCTAAGTAATTTAAGGCACCTTAATCCATCTAGCAGTATTCAACATCAGTTAAACGAGGTAAGATGGGAACTCAGCGCTAATTATTATACCTTAAGTGAAGAGGATTTTCGACGGCAATGCCAGAAAGTATATGAAGAAAGCAACTTCACAGGGACATTTTTAGCTTGGCAGGTCAGAGAACAAGCTGCTGCTAACCTGATAAAAGAGTTAAAATGTCCATCCACCCATGTAGAGACAGTAGATCCGGTCAAAATCAGAAACATAATGCTCAGTCATTATAATGCCATCTATAGTCAGCAACATACTATAGATTATCGAAAGTTAGAAACCTTTTTAACAAACTACACAATGCCCACGCTCTGTCACGTGGATCTGTTTACTATGGAAAGTCCATTTTCTTTTTTTATTATTTAATTTTTGGCATATCAGAAAAGGAAAAACAAAATGGATTACAATCAATTTGGCAGTAACTTTGACCGATACATCAGAGTGAAGCAGTTATACACTGCAGACTTTGCATACTATACTCGACCATAATTGTCCCACCCCCAACATACGCAGTAGTCCCCCACAAATCAATTCTTCATGTGGAATGCAATATGTACATTGTCAATACATATCTCTTCTACCCGCCCCCAGCCAGTACCCCAGTCCGCTATCCCAAAACAAGTGAGGTCAATCACAGACAGTATGACATCACATCATGCAATGGGGGTCACCGAATTCTGTCATTAGCCAGTCGCTCTACGACATCGGCTGTGCCAGTATGCTAGATGCTTGTATTGTGTTGCCCTCTCGCACATCCGTCCCCAAGTCAGATCTTGTGTCGCCAGTGTCAGCATCGTCTACCACAGACCTCCTCTCCAGATACAGCGCCCAGTAGTTCTTTGGTCGATTCCGAGGGGGTAGCAATTCGCTGTACAATCCTGTTTGTGTGCAGCAAAATACCATATCCCTGCTCCATCTATTTAGTGTAGGAAAAGGCCCTCTCATCCAGGTAAGTGCTACGCACCGCCTGGCCACCAGGAAGGCTATATCAACAAGGCGTCGAAATTCCGGCGCGATATCTTTGGAATATCCCAGTAGCGCGAGCAGCGGTTCAGGGGATAACGACAATTTTGTGACCCTATTTACCTCTAGGTAGACCTCATGCCAAAAGTCTGCCACTCTAGGGCATAGCCAGGCAAGATGTAAGAAATCAGCGGATTGCGCCCTGCAACGCTCACAGCTGGGATTGTCTCGCAATCCATATCTGTGCAGGCGCTCGGGGAGTAGTATACCCTATTAAGGAATTTAAAATGCAGCAGCCGGTGTCGGCCATTGAGGGAGACTTTCTTGATGTTGGCACAGCAATATTTCCATTTGTCCTCTGGAAGATCTATCCCCAAATCCGACTGCCAGGCCAGCCTGGGTTTAGCGTAATATGCTGTTCTCTCCGTCAATGTGTCACGATAGAGACGTGATATTAGACGCGCCGGGGATTTAGCCGTGACAACATAGTAATATGTCTGTACTGATGGTGGCTCCTCCATATCGTCTCCGAGCAGCCCTCTCAAAGCTATCCACACCCTGTGGAATTGGAACCTAGCAAGAGGATGTGCGCTTGGATCGTCTCCCGTGGTTACCTCTTCCCACGTTTGAGCCTTGCCGCTAAGGAAAAAATCCCCCATGGTGGTTAATTTTAATGTTGCATGTGCTGATAGAACACCTCTGTCTCTGCACGGGCCTAGCCATGAACACCATTCTAGTTTGGCCCCTGGTGCATACAGTAGCGAGCAGGCTTGAGCGTCCATACGATGGTGCCAAGCGTGAGTGCCTGCGTTAAGGGAATCCAATAGGCCCGTGCGTCTGTCTCTGGGACGAGTCATAAGTGCCGGTAATGGAGCTGGGTCAGCTACTATCCCCTCGATAAGTATGTGGGGGGCGTTAGCGGACGGTGCATCCAAAAATACGCTTGAGCACCCTGAGCAGCTCGATAATATAGTTCCAGATCAGGAGCCTGCAAGCCTCCGTCCTCGTAAGGTCGGATAAGGATATCCCAGGCCACCCTGGGTTGTTTGCCGACCCAGACCAGACACAATATCAGGCTATGCATCTGTTTAAAAAATTCGCTAGATAGCATCATGGGGATATTGCTAAACAGGAACAAGAAGCGTGGGAGTACGATCATTTTCAACAGCGAGATGCGGCCCATTACGGAGAGAGGAAGGCCAATCCATTTCTTCCAATTTGGAGACCGCAACGCCATAATTTTCCCCTAGGACCACCTCCGCGTCTGTGTGGAGCCTTATGCCCAAATATCTGATAGAGTCCGTGGACCATTGTATAGGGTAATCCGAATCTACTCTGTTAGTGGCCGGGGTGAGAGGGAACATCACAGTTTTGTTCCAGTCACCTTTATCCCAGATAGTGACCCGAACAAGACTACCTCTCTCAGTAATCTCGATAAATTTGTGTCCGGGTCTCGCACATAAAGTAGGGTGTCGTCCGCATATGTGGATACTATCAGGTTGTAGCCAGGGAAACGGATACCTCGGTGCCCATGGTACTCCCATAAGGCGCACGCGAGGGGCTCCGCCACTAGGGAGTAAAGGAGAGAGGAGAGGGGGCAGCCCTGTCTGGTACCTCGCCCAATACCAAAGGGTTCCGACGTGTACGATTCTAGGCGGACACGCGCTGTTGGTGATGTGTATAGTGTGTTCAGCAATTGTATAAATAGTTCTCCAACACCCATGCGCAGCAGTACCGCACGTAGGAAAGGCCATTCGACAGAATCAAACACCTTTTCCCTATCCAGGAATACTGCAACTGCCGGCACTTCCTGTCTCGTATGTTGAAAAGCCGCAAATACTGTTTGCAAATTATAGGTCAAAGTACGGTTGGGAACAAATCCCGCCTGTTCGGGGGCGACGAGGGTCGGTATCAGTGGACTAATACGATTCGCGATTATTTTTGCAAAAATCATGGCATCCACATTAATAAGAGATAACGGACGATAGGAGGCACTGTCCACCGGAGATTTACCCGGTTTCAGGAGAGCTATAATGACTGTTTCTCGCATTGTTGGGGGCATCTGCCCGTCTTCTGCGATCTGTTCAACAAGCTTCAGCAGTTTGGGGAGCAATAGTTCAGAGAATGTCTTATAGAACGAGGCAAGAAAACCATCGCTACCCGGCGCGCTAAACGCCCTCATAGATGACAACTCCCAGACAATCTCTTCCCTCTCGAATGGACGCGCCAGGAACTCATGGTGAGTGTTGGTAAGACAAGATAATTGAATATGTGTCAGATAATCCATGATGCGCTCATCTGACATCGGGCCCCTCGAGGCGTAAAGTGCAGCAAAGTAGTTACGAAAACAGGCCGCTGACGCTGCCTCGTATATCTCTTCTCCAGTTAGAGGGGAGCTCAGGACTGACTTTGTTGCGTTCTGTCTGCGTTGTTTGGCCATCTTAGCCAGAACCCCACCAGGTCATTCACCCTCACCATAAGATCTGGCATTAGCATATTTACCAAGATGTTTTACCCCAGCATCCGCCTCTTCATTATATTCCCGAATCGTTTGCGCTAGTTCCTGCGTCAGATCTACGCTCGGATCCAGAAGTCGACGCAATTCTATGTCTTTAAGTCTGCGCTCTAAGAGCGACAGTTGATCGCGGGTAGATTTGAGGACACCAGCGTGTTTTGAAATAAGGACACCATGGATGTATGCCTTAAAGGTCTCCCACACTGTGGGGAATGAGTCTACTGAGCCCTCGTTCCTATCAAAGAAGTCTTCAACTGCAGCAGCCAGCTCCCCGCGAAGAGCGTCATCAAGCAGTGCTTATGGGGGTAGTCTCCAGGAAAAAGGCGGTGGTTGGCGCGCCGGGGCGTTGAGGGCAACCAGTACCGGTGAGTGGTCCGAATAAGTACGCGGTAGTGTCTTACATGCTCGTACCCTGGAGAGGAGGTGCGTAGAGAGGAGCCAGTAATCGATGCGGGTATGTATGTCATGTTGTGACGAGTAGTGTGTGTACCCCCCTTGTGTAGGGTATTTAGTCCTCCAAATGTCTTGTAGTCCTAATCTAGTCATCACCGCGCCAAGGACGCGAGCTGAGGCCGATGGGCGTCTGCTAGGTCCGTCCAACCTGTCTAGGGCGGGGTTCCTTGTCAAGTTTAAGTCACCACCCCACAGGAATTGTCCCTCACCAAGATCTGTGATTTTACTCGCTAGGGTTATATAAAAAGCGGGGCAGTCGAAGTTGGGACCATACGTGTTAATCACGTGTAGTATCATGCCTTTACCGGTGCATTTCGTAATAACGTATCTTCCTTCAGGGTCCGTGGCAATCGGCTGAAAGGCAAGAGGGGACCTGGTGTTCACCCAAGTCAGCACCCCTCTGGCACTAGAGGTGAAGCATGCGGCGTGAGCACGGTTATGGAGACCCCTGTAGCGTACTGTCGAGCTATCTGTCCGCAAGTGGGTCTCTTGTAAGAGTGCAATGTCAACCGCATGTCTTGAAAGGTACTGAAGGACCTTCCGGACCTTTCTGTGGTCGTTCAGCCCCCTAACGTTCCAAGTTAATAGAGTGATAGTGTCACCGTCTTGTGGCTTTTGCAGCATGTCAGGGGACCCTGGGCAAGGAGGGTTCATCTCATTGTCTCGCACGGGACTGGTCATAGTGTGAGTAGTATAATCGTACGTCAGCAAACACTGCACAGTTTGCAATAGAGCATTGCATGTAGCGGTCAACATCACTGCCAAGAAAAGTCACTGGTGTATCCTTAACAAATTTGATTCAATCAATTGCATAAACATCAACAAGAAAATATCCTGCAACAGTGCCCTTCCCCCCGCCCACGCATGCCCAGCCCCAACATGGCCGCGTTCCAAATTCCCGCTTCCCCCAATTCCGCTCCCAGCCCACCCAGAATTTTCCCCATCGCTCTCCCCCCCCGCCGCCCGCATCCCCAATTCAAATCCAAAAACAGATAAATGTAACTATACTAAAAAGAAAGAATAGTGCCCTCGATATGGAGGGCAGGCAAGGGAGGTGTTCAACACTCAGGGATATAGGTAGCTTGCTCTCAATTAGTACGTGATAAAAGACGAGAAAAATACTCTCCGCCTCGCTCTGCCCCCCCCCCCCCCCTCGCCCAAACAAGTCTAGTATTAGGTGATAGTCGGTGCCCTCTGGAATGTTTATTACATGTCTAGCATCAGCGACGAGCGCTACATATTTGCCGTGGCTCTCTTAACTCACAGTTCTACCCCTTCTCTACATACAGTATGTTATATGAGCACATAGTCCCAATCTGGTGACTAACTATCGAGTTTCTTTCTGTAGCAGGGTCGCAGTTGGAATATAAGTGGTGCAATAAAAGGCCTATATTTCTCACATTGATAAAACTCAATCACTTACCCAGATAGTGAAAATGAGCATGTCCCCCCCCTCATATCACTCCCCACTCACTGTTACTCTGCGGTTTCTCAGCAGACTACCATATAACCTCTATGCTGCCACAGCACTGTCCCTCCACTGTAAGGCAGCGCCAGAGGCTACAAAAAGAAAAAAAAAATATCAGGACACGCCACAGTCGCTGCAATAAACTTGAACATTTGTAAGTGGGTCTTAGAGTCAGTCTTGGTCATCCATGGGTCCTCCCGAAGCCTCCTCCGATGGTTCATCTTCCGCTAAACGTTGTCGGTCCTTCTTTCAGTCTTTCATAGCTTACTGAAGTGCTTTCGGGTCTGTGAATATTGTAGACCTCCCCTGCCTGTTGATCCGCAGTTTTGCTGGATATAGCATTGCGTAGTCGACTCCAAGCTCTCTCAGTTGGCGTTTCATGGGGACGAATTGGCGCCGTGCCTCCTGTACTCTAGTCGTGAAGTCGGGAAAGAGGGAGATAGTGCTTCCCTCGTACTGCAGAGGTTGCTTCTCTCTAGCCAACTTAAAAGCAACGTCACGGTCTCTGTAGTTCAAATGTTTTGCTACAATTGGACGAGGGGGGGCCCCTGGCTTTGGTCTCGGGCCTAACGTACGGTGCTCTCTCTCCACCACGAGCATCCCCGAAAATGCAGATTCACCTAGCAATTTCTTTAGGAGGGCCTCCAAGAAGAGTGCCATGTTGCCAGTAGGAGTACTTTCCGGCAGGCCAGTTATACGTATATTACATCTTCGTGACCTCGCTTCTGAGTCCTCAGCCTTATCCTGCAATAGTTGGATCACTTTACCTAGCTGTTTGTGCTCTGTTTTCAGGGTCGTTTGGGCCTCCTCTACCTCGCCAATGCGTCGCTCTGACATGTGAGGGCGTACGGCATGCTTATCTAGCCGCTCCGCCATGCGATCCATGCGGTACGTTAAGGCGTCCATCTTTGTACCCAGAGATGCAATGCCGCCCTGTAAATTCTTTACCATGGCGAGCAATATGTGGTGCAAATCCAACTCGGTAATCTTTGCCCCCTGTCGCTTTTTCAAGTCCAGCACCCTCTTCACGGGCAGGTTGTTCGAGTTTTTTGGCTTTTTGCTAGTGTCAAATGACATCTTGGGTTGTGTTCTATCAGGGCCCATCTCGAGTTCCTAGAGTCCTAGCCACCTTCCACACAATCTCTGTGGCCCGCCGCGGCGTCAAGGAGGTGCGTTTTCTGAGCCGTGTCACCCGTACAGAGCATACAAAAATGTTTCCACCGCCAGCTCTGGTCGTGTCTGCAAAAATCCCCGGGCGTTGAATGGTGGCCTGAGCAGTGACTCGCCCGTCCCCTTCAGTACAGGAGTCCGCGATCCATAGGGTGTGTACTAGCAGTGTCCGCTATTGTGTTATTAGGCAAGCGTGGAGGGGGTTGATATTGCACCTCCAGGCAGGCCGGTCCGACTTCAGGTAGCGTAGGGGTGTGCTCTATATCCCCGGGCACACTTCCCTCTTGCCCGAGAACATGGCGTCGCAGGAAATTCACTGTAATGAGCTAGATCACAGACCCCCATGTGAGCTCATTCAGCACTGCCACAGCGGCGCTCCAGTCCAACGTAGGAGAGAGCGAAGCGAAGGAACTAGACCTCGGGCGCCCTTCTCCCTTCGTGCCCGTGCGCCCTGTGGGTTTATCTGGCAGGCAACAGCACGCTATCTGGGCCCAGTAGGGATGAGTATTGTAGTTCCCTTGGCGTGTGCAAGCGCGCAGGGATTTGCCCTTTGTCCCCGGGTGCTTGTCCCACGTGGCAAAAATGGCGTCACCGGAGGTACGCTATCCTGGACCAGGTCCCCGTTCCCCTGTGCGATCAATCAGTACTGTCACATTATCGCTCCAGTTCAATGCTGGGGAGGGAGAGTGGTGACAGCGTGGGGGGGATCCAGATCACGGGCGACTTTCCCCCTCAGTGTCCATGCATCTCTTGGGTTACTCCTACTGTCAGCAGTTCACCATCTGGGTACTGTGGGGGTAATAGGTGCAGCTCCACTAGTGTGTGCAAGCGTCCTCACTACCCAGGGGTGTCCCAACCAGTTCGCCGTCCCCCAAACAGGCCTCGCTGTAATCGGCGCCCCCTCAGCCAGCACAAGGCCCCAGTACGAAGTTCGGGCCCAGCGTAACCTTTGAAGCCGGGTGCTCTCGTAGAGGGCCGGCGCCGTGGCAGAGTCACAGGGCCTGGCGTCACTCTTCCAAGCAGCCGCTCCACTCACCGGCACTTGCCTGCTCCACTCTCGATCAGTTGTGGCCCTGCAGAAATGCGAAGCGCCACCGTCGCGATCTGCAGACGTGCTCTCCGCTCAGCAGGTCTCCGGGGTACGGATGCTCGACCGCGCAGCTCTCTGGTAGGCCTCAGCTCCGCTCCAGCCACTGCGAATCGAGGCAGTCCAATAATGGCTCTTCCCGGGATCAGAGCCGGTCGGTTCAGAGCTGGTCTCCGCTCCTCACCACTCGGAAAGTTTTGGGGTTTTTTGCTGCTTTCTGAGGCACCGGCACACCTAGGATAATTGTATGAATATTAGTTTAGCCGGAGGAGCAAACGATTCAGGGGGCCATCTCCGATGCCAGCTAGCTCCGCCCCTTGGAAAGTCCATTTTCTCGGGAAGAATTAGAATTAGTTGTAAAAAACCTTCCAAATGGCAAGGCCTGTGGCCCCTCTGAATACTTTAAAGTTTTCCTTTGTGTTCTTTCTGATTTACTTCTTCAATTAATTAATTCTATGTTGGGGGGCGGCTCGATACCAGACTCCTTTAGGGAGGGCAATGTGGTGAGTTTTCTGAAGAAGGGAAAGGATTCTAAAGACCCAAATTCATATCGTCTAATGACCTTAATAAATTCTGATTATAAGATTGTAACCAAACTTCTGTCACTACGATTTAATCAATACACAACAGATTTGGTCTATCCAGACCAGAACGGCTTTATTGCCGGCAGACAACTCATCACAAACACTCATTACTTAATTGAAGCCTTGGATTATTTTGAGACACGAGGGATCCCCGCTTTGGTTTTGTTATTAGATTCAGAAAAAGCTTTTGATTTGGTGGTTTGGGAGACACTGTTTATTATTTTGGAGCACTTTGGTATTTCGGGTAAAATCATAGCTCTAATACGGGACCTTTATACCCATTGCAGTTGTGCTGCCAGTTAGTACAGTTACATATTTGGAACTGCCAGCCATCCCGGTTCCATTGGTGCGTACAGTTTCCATAAAACTACTCTGTGACGTCCCTTGTTCCAGATGAAATCTCGTACCGTCTGCTCAAACTCACGGAACGTTTTGGCTGGGACATATGTGGGCAAGTTTATGAAATAGTAGAGTAATCTAGGCAGTACCACTATTATTAATAAAGCGATTCGGCCCATAGCTGATAGCGGTAATGATTTCAAGAATCTAATTTGAGACTGGATGGAGGATAGGTCTCTCTTAAGATTGCCATCCAGTATATAATTTGCGGAATGGTATCTGGGAATACCTAGATAACAGAAAGAAGTTGGCTGCCACGGTATTGTCACCCTGTAAACCATTAGGCCTGGGTCTTCGGACTGAAGGGATATAGGCAAGACTTCCTCCAGTTCACCCTCAGGCCCGACAACCTTGCAAACCATTGCAGTGTCTCTGCAATATCGCCTGCTACATTATGGACGTCTCTTAAGTATATTAATAGATTGTCAGCATACAGAGACACCACATGCAGACCATCGCCCAGACAAATGCCCCAGTCTGTCCCCAATTTACAAAATTCCATATCTAATGGCTCTATCGGTAATGAAAATGGCATGGGCAGAAGAGGGCACCCCAGTCAAGTGCCTCTGTCTATTGCTATGGATTCAGATATTAACTGCCCTGTGCGCACCCCTATTAGGGGTTGTATTTATTAAAGTCGTACGAGGTGTATGAAATGGGCCCCAAATCCGTTCTGATGGAGTACCGTGAATAAGAAGTGTCATTCCAGTAAATCAAAGGCCTTTCCGAGGTCCAGCACAGACATCCTCATCGGGCCCAGAGCAGTGGTGCGTGTTTCTGGATTCAGAAATATCGCCGTATATTTAAGAAGGTGTTACAGGCCGGCACTAAACCATTCTGGTCTGAGTGTACCAGTGTTGGCGCCAACTGCGTCAATATGATACTGTTCAGAATTTTATAATCAGTGTTAAGCAGTGCTAGCAGTCTGTGGGATCCCAATTCCATCTGGCTTAGGAAGAGAGATGAGCAGGGCCTCACACTGCGACACTGTGAGAATGAAAGACAATAGAGCATCTTCATACAGTAATTTTAGCTGTGGTAAAAGCAACGTGGCATAGGTTTTATACACTTCAGTCGCCAGCCCGTCTGGTCCAGGAGTTTTTCCTGTGGCCTGTGCTCGGATGCCTGCAAGTATTTCTTCTGGGGTGATCAGTTCATCCAGTTCCAGATGCAATTCACGAGGAAGACAAGGCAGGTCCGCTGTGGACAGGAACAGTCGAGTCTCCTCTGATGAGGCCTCAGCTGTTGACTTGTATAGCTCAGAGTAGTGTTGCGTGAATTATGCATATATCTCTGCCTGTGTGTAAAGTAGAGTACAGCCTGAAGTGCGGATCATTGCTATAGGTGCCCGGGAGTCCTCCTGCCCAATGAGCCAGGCCAGTAAGCGCTCTGCCCGATGTGCAGCAAGTCAACGCCGTCTCTTCATCCTGCTTCAACATTCTTCGCATGCTCAAAAAAACATTTCGTTGGATCCCCACCGAAACCAGGAAAACGGTCACCCACGCTCTGATCACGAGCCGACTGGACTATGGAAACACCCTCTACGCCGGTACTACCGCTAAACTCCAGAAAAAACTCCAACGAATCCAAAAGCCTCAGCCAGGCTCATATTAGACATCCCACGTAAAGAACATATCTCTGGTCACCTGAAAAACCTCCACTGGCTTCCCGTCAACAAGAGGATCACTTTCCGGCTCCTAACCCACGCACACAAAGCACTCTACGAAATCGGACCAGAATGCCTCAACACACGACTGTCCTTCTACACCCCCTCCCGCCAGCTACGATCATCCAACCAAGCCCTTGCCACTGTACCTCGCATCAACAAAACCACCATGGGAGGCAGATCCTTCTCCTACCTGGCAGCTAAAACCTGGAACTCACTTCCCACTTACCTTCGCCTTACCCAGAACCACCTAGCATTCAGAAAGCAACTTAAAACGTGGATATTTGACAAGTAATTCCCCACCCCTCCCCAAGCGCCTTGAGACCCTCTGGGTATGTAGCGCGCTATATAAATTATTTGACTTGACTTGACTTGTGTGCGGACTGAATGCGACTTATAATTTAGGCATCTTAATCTCCCCATTAGAGAGTTAAGCTCTGCTCTTTTTTCTATTAGTTGGATGTGTAGTGTTGGAGATCCGATTATCTGGGTTTCTAAGCGAAGTAGCCCGTCTTCCACCTTTATAAGGACTGCTTCTATAGATTAGCGCAGTCCGAGTTGAGTGTTCAGGCAGTGTCCCTGTATTACAACTTTAAAGGCCTCCCATTCTATGAGTCGTGAGGACGCTATGAGCTTATTATCACTGAAGTGGTTAGTGATGGCGGAGCTCAGGGCCTCAAGAAATGGGGGGGTCTTCTAATGTCTCTGGCTGCATGCGCCACATAGGGATGGCGGCCAAGGCAGAATCACATGTTAGCTGCAGAAATTGTGGGTGGTGGTCTGAGTGTGTCCTGTCCATGTATTCAGTTTTGGTTGAGGCAATTGAGTTAGTGCGTCATGCTGACCTTCCATTGGCAGTTTTTCCGTGCAAACTAACCCTTAGGGAGTCCCATAGCACCATGTCACACCTCCCTAAAAGCGCTGGGGCACTAGCGACTTCATGTAAAAAGCAAAGGTGCTGAACATCTTTTTACCGAGTGAATCCATCTGCTTGCTGTCCTTATCAGGGGGTACTGTAGATGAGGAAGCCCCTGATTGTGCCTTTCTAGCTGCTGCCACTATAACCAAGTCAGGTGGTGGATCAACTCTTAGAAAGAGAGGGTCCTGGTCTGGTGCCTTATACTGCTTTGCAGTGTGTGAACGAGCAGGTGCTATTGACCCTGGCATAAGGAATGTCTGAAGAGCTGATTCGAACAGACCAGGGAGCAGCGGAAGCATAGACCTAGATGATGACCAGTGATGTAGTGTCTCAAATATCACAGATGCTGAAGTGGTTGGTGCAGGCATCTCAATATTCAACTTAGTGGCACCTCTAATTAGGACCTTATTGAAGGTGATAATGTCATTCACAGGTGAAACTCTGGCTGGAGGGGTCGTAGACAGAGTTGGTGAATAGTCTCATACAGACGAGTGAGAAGGGTCTGTGGACCAGGAAGGAGATCTATGTCTGTACCTCCGAGATCTGGATGACTGAGAATGGTAAGATCTAGGAGATGTTCGCCTTAGAGGAGTTCTGGAACAAGACCTTCTTGAAGAAGGAGACTGTTCTCCTTGGAGAGCTTCGAGGAAACTTCATTGGGGTACCAGCTGAGACCCTAGAAGGAGAGTAGATCAGTGAGAAATCTAACATGGACCCTGCCATGGTACTCTCCACTCTTTTACACTTTACAAACAGCGTGGTAAAAGGTTGACTGGAGGAGTCTCTTTCTTCAGAGCTAACGATCCCTCCGGAGCAATCTGCACAATTATGAATCCTGGGGGGGAAGCTCCACTCCTCGTCCTCGATCATCTAGATCTCGATGCCGATCACGGCAACTCAGGTGATTGTACATTTCTAGATGTCGAGGAAGGTCTCAATGTCGGTAAGACTCTGGACGTCGGGTGGCTATCTTTAGTTGATGAACCAGAAGTCTGCTGTCTCTTTGCCGGTGGTGAAAGGTGCGACGGTGGAGGCCTCAATGTCGACTGTCTTTGTCTGGATGATGGTGAGGCTCTTGATGGGGAATGCAGCTGACCTGACATCAGTGAAGTTTTCGACGTTGACTGACGTTGTGGGTTAGATATCTGGAGCCGCATCGTCGATTGGTGGCAAGATGGAGGGGTTTTCGATGTTGACCATGGGGCCTGACACCCAAGCACGTGGTCTCAACATCAACTTTCTCTTTGCCAACAGGGCTGACATTGAATGTCTCGACGGCGATTTCTCCATTTGCCTCGACATCGCTGCATGCTGCAACGGCCATTCTGACATCGACCGTGACGCCAATGGCAAACACACAGGAATCTGTTGCAATGTCGATCTCCTCTATGTCAACGACGAAGCAGAAGAAAATAAGTTACTTAACTGTAACTGCGGTTATCCAGTATTGGTATCTTTCATAGATTCACATGCTTGAATAAACTAAAGAGAACTACCTCTACAGGAGGAGGGTGGGTTGCATGTGAATCTATCAAAGATATCAATACTGGATAACCGCAGTTACAGGTAAGTAAATTATTTTCTTATACAGTATTGGGGTATCTTTCATAGATTCACATGCTTGAATCAGAATAGCAAACAGTTACCAAAATGTGTACTGTTGTTAGTGGAAGGAGGGCGACAGGCAACCCATAACCCCCACAATTTATTCCAATACAACAGTGACATTTGTAAGCATACACATACCCTTTCAATTCTATACAGTTTTAAAAATTGTCCATAACAAACCTGAAGCCATAACATACTATAATATTCAGGATGCATCCAATGTAGTGTTTAGAAAGTACAAACAATAAAAACAATGATGTCACTATTTAATCTCTAGAGTTATAAAAAAATGTAACATTAGCAAAGGATAGCACGTAAAGCTATGCCATTTTAATGAAAATAAAATTCCTCTTTTACCAGAAAAAAAGAGGCCCACCTTAATTGAAGAGATTAGGTAGCACCACTTGGCCCACAGCCGCATCTTTATGTTGCGTAGACTGTAGACAATAGTGCTGCGTAAAGGTGTGAAAACTTTTCCATGTCGCAGGTGGGGTGTGCCTTAGTTCTTCTTGTTAATGGCTTGTTATTTTTTTTTAAAGTCCTCATTTCACTACTTGCAAATGCAAACTAACCCTTACAGCCCATTCTGTCCTGAGCGCCCCAGGCCGGAGTTCTTGCTTTTGCCTGGGGCCAACCCGGCCTGCCCTTTTATACCGAGGCATCGTGTAATCATAGGACCTTTCAGGGCTTTAAACCAGCCTCATTGCTGTTCCCCATTCTATGGTATTTACATTATGTGCCATAACAGATTCTAACCGTGCAATTCTCAATGTTGTTCGAAGCCAATTTTCATAATGAGGAGGGCTGGCATCCTTCCAGAGCTTACAGATTTCTCTTCGAGCAATTAGAATCAAACAAAAAAATAAAGCAACTTGGGTCCCCCTTAATCCACTAATAAGGTCCGCGTCCAGACCAAACATACCTCTAGCTATATTCAGGCTTAATTTAACTTTAAAGATACTCTCCATAGCCTTCTCCACTGTAACCCAGAAAGGACCCACTACAGCACAGTCATAAAAAATATGGATATCATCTGCCTCAACAAGTCCACATCTGGTGCAAAGTGGAGGCAGGCTTACAAACTTCGCAAATTTTTTGCCGTGTAATATAACCTGTTTATGATATAGAAATGATTTTTCTTAAGAGAAACAGACCTGACGTATTTATACAGAAATTGAAGAGATGTATCATATAAAGTAGCTGAGGCAGCCTCGAGCCTAGAAGAGATCCAGACATGATATAGTGGGGGAGACTGTAGTTCCTCTGCCTCCAGCATTTTTCTGTACCAGAGTCTGACTTCCCTCTTCCTAGGCCCTGGGGATTGGAAAGCAGACTCAATATCCCAGTTGCCTCCGATGTTATCCTTCTCGGCGGAGAACCAGGAACAAAGTTGGATGTATTTGAATATGGAGAAGGAGTCCCCGATCATAGATCTCAAAACGTCCCAAAGGAGGACCCCTTCTGATGTTACTAGGTCCGACCAAATTATTATTCCTGCTCTCCTAATGGGAAGGGACAAACTGTCCCTAAGGCATGGTGGCAGGCCTGGAGATTCCCAAATTGGGGCAAAGTCAGAATAGTATTTTATGCCCCATCTTCCTTTGACTCTATTCCATACAAAAAGAGCAAGTTTTAATACTTTGAGGCGTACCTTTTTGTAAAACTTTGCTGCTCCAAATTTATACAAAAACCCAGACCTGCCTCCCTCTTGATCCACCATTATATTCAAAATCCGCCCCCAGTTAGAATCATCGGGGCTTGAAAGAAGGCTTCGGATGTTTTTCAGCTGAAAAGGTAGAGCATACTAATAAACGCCAGGAAGAGCAAGTCCCCCTTTTAGCAATCTTCTTTTCAACTTTTTTCATGATAACCTAGAATTTTTATTAGCCCAGATGAAACTACCGATTTTCCCCCGAATTTTCCCCAAGATTTTATCAGGAAAAATCAGGGGTATCGAATTGAACAAGTTAGTTAATTTGGGCAAGATTACCATCTGCCATCTTGAAAAGAGGTGATCGATATCCTTGCCTACCATCTTTATATTGGTTTGAACTATACTGTTAAGATCTGATGTTATAATTATGCCCAGATATCTAAACTGACTACTTCAAGCTCTCTCCCAGTAGTTGACCCCCCAGCACATTATTTCAGTTTTGGAGTTATTAATGCGGTAACCCGAGTGGAGGCCGAAAGCAGTCATTATCTCCTTGACTCTAGGGAACACCTCGGCCGGATTGCTGGTATAAACCAGCAGATCATCAGCGTATAGAGCCAGCTTACAACTATATTCCCTGACTCTAAAAGGTGTAGTTGAGTCATCTATCTGCAATGCCTGCGCCAAAGGCTCGATGTACAGGTCAAACGGGAGGGGCGAGATGGGGCACCCCTGCCTGGTACCCCTCTTTATGCTGAAGCTTGATGTCAAAAAAACATTAAATAATATTACAGCAGAGGCGCCCTCATAACACCCTCTCACTGATTGAATGAAGATTTTACCAAAGCCCATAACACTCAGTACATTCCACAAGAATCCCCAGTTGACACGGTCGAAGGCCTTCGCCGCGTCGTAGGCAGCGACCGCCAAGGGCTCCGACCGTGCCAACACTAAATCTATACTGCCAATCAACTGCAGGGTCAACTCATGAGTATACCTTCCAGGTACAAAGCCTTTCTGGTCGGGGCTAATAAGTTGTGGGGCCAATTTAGCCAATCTCCCTGCCAAAACACTAGTAAAGATTTTATAGTCAGCGTTTAGCAGGGAGATAGGCCTATAAGAATCTGCCTTTCCCTGGCTTTAATATGAGTACAATTATGGACTCCTTCCACGATGCTGGTGCCCTTCCCTCCGAGCTATAGACATAGTTGAACAGCTCACATAACCTTGGTACCAAAACATCTTGGAAGACTTTATATACTTCGCCGGGGAGAGCGTCCGGCCCGCTGCTTTATTATTTTTTATGTTTTTGATATGGGCCCTGATTTCTTCCTCCGTGAAGGGGCTATTGAGGATGACTCGACCTTCGTCGGTCAAGCTGGGTAGGTCCTACTCTCCAGCCACCGTAGGGTGTTCTCAGGGCTTGGAGACGATCCTTCCTCATAAAGGTTAGAAAACATGGAGAGCAAATGCTCTTCCATATCCTTCTGATGACAGGATATATTTTCCTGGTCATCGAGCATTAGCCTATTGATATTGTTCCTCACCCGGTCTGCTCTGATCTTACTGGCCAGGATTGCCCCAGCTCTTTCTCCATATTGATAATTTTCCATGGCATGTACATCCCATAGGGCCTTTATTTTTAAATCTAAGAGCCCTCTGTATTCTGAACGGAGGAGTTCCAGCTCCTCTAAGACCAGTGGTAGATTATGTGAGTGAGCTCCCAATCTTGCATTCTCGAACAAGGTTATTTTGTTTTCCAGAATTTTTAATTTCCTCACTCCTCCCTATTTTTCGAACAGATCAGACTATGAAGGTGACCTCTAGTATGGGCTTTCCAGGCATCCCAGACAAATTAGGGGAGGGCAGAGCCAATATTATCAGAAAAATAGTTGTCTATAGATATTCTGGCCGCAGTAGCTATATCCTGGTTATTTAGTGCTGCCCTTTTTAGAGTCCACCTAGGTGATGTTGTGACTCTGGCCCTTCCTATTAGGACCGAGAACATAACAGGTGCATGATCAGATATAATGGTAGGGAGTATTTTTATTTCCACCAGGGCCTCTAAACATGACCTATTGACCAGAATATAGTCCAATCTTGACGCGTGGCCGTGTTTTTTGCTGAAATAGGTAAAGCCGGGTACCGTCCCCCCCTTAACCTTCCAAACATCTTTTAGGCCCAACTCATGCATCATATTGACCATGGCACGCCGAGATTGCGGTGCAGCAACATACTGAGAATAGTTAGAGCGATCTTGCCACGGATCAAGCAGGACATTACAGTCCCCTCCCCCATGATGATAAATGAAGTGGCTTCCACCAAGTTGGACTGTACTTTAAGTAGGTAGGTGGGTCATCTATATTCAGCTCATAGTAAGAAACAATTATCTGCTCACTTCCGCCAAGATCAGCCTGCGCCAAAACCCACCTTCCTGATTGGTCAGTTGATATTGACTTAATGGAGCCTCCTACCCCCGCTTTTATCAAAATTGCAACCCCCTTATTTGCGACCGCCTGCCCAGAGCAGCAAAAGGTCCCTATCCATCTGAGCTTCCCAAAGATCTCATTGCCCTCACTAAAACTTAGGTGGGTTTCTTAAAGAAGAATTATTTTGGCTGGGGATTGTTCTAAATACTTCAAGATCAACCTTCGGCTCCTGGGACAACGAAGCCCGTTGACGTTCCAGGAGATATATGGTATCTTATTACCAGTCATTAGGTAGTCTCCACCCCCCACTCCTTACCCGACACCTGGAACCTCGTATGATCAGTAGGGACCTCTTTTGAGCTAGTGTGAAATGAGAAATCAGTTTTTCCTTTTTCTCCCCTAATTCCCCATCATGCCCCCCCAATCCCCCCGTGACCCCTGGACCCACTTCCTTCCCTGGGGAACCCTCCCTTTCTTCCTGAGCATGTACTCTTAGACGGTTGCCCCCCCCCCCCCCCATGTGTATGGTCATGTGCAATACGTGTAAATACAACAAAAATTGCGGAGTATCGGGGTGAATACTGCAGAAAACGTGTAATAAATATGTAGTGTGGGCTATAAACAACTATATATCCTCTTGCTGGGCCTACAGTTTCTTAAAGAAAAACTTAGCTGCACCCCAGCTCACTTTACCGCCCATCTACCTGCATAGCCATCCTGCTTCCCCCCTCGCTCCCTGCCCTTATCTTTTCAATCAGGCTGCATCCTCAACCTGGGGTATATTGTGCACATGGTTGCTCCACATAACACGAAGTGATGCGGGGAACTTCAGCTGGGCACCCGCCCCCAAGGAGTTAAATATTGCCACTCTCTTGCCCAACTCCCACTGTTTTGTGGCCGTTATGTGTGAGACATCCGAATGGATCATACAAGTGAATGGGCTAGAAAAAGAGGTTGATTTTATGGAGCCTGTTTTGAGGGCCAAAGATAGAATCCTTTCTTTGGTGGCATAAGTAAGGAAGTTCACTAGAATTTTACTGGAGCGCTCCTTCCCTGGGTTCCGCCTATATGGATCGCGATGGGCCCTCTGGATATCGGCTTGAAGATCTGTGTCCACATCAGGGGAGTCCTTTAGTACTGTTGTTTTAAGAAGTGCCACTATAAATGCCTTGATATCGCTTCCTTCGAGATACTCGGGAACATTCCAAAATTTTAGATTGTTCTTTCTTGAATGGTTTTCAAGCCTCTCAATATCATCCCGCATCTCCCGATTCTGCTGAAACAGTTTATCCATTGCAGCTGTAGAGGTGCCTAGGGCCTCTTTGATTTTAGGCAGCTCCACTTGTAATGCATCCGTCCTTAGTGCAACCTCCTCAACTTCCGGGCCAATGCCTCACAGGAGTCCTGAATAGCGTTCTGATTTGCCTCCGATATAGTGAACCGCTTTCCAATATCCTCCTTTAGCCCCAATAATATATCAGCCAATGTTCCTGGAGCAGACATTGTTGGAATGTTATCTGTAAGTATACCATTGGCTATAGGGGGACCTTCCTCTCCAAGTTTGCAAGCTCCATCTCTCATACTACCCTACTCAGCCTGATCGTCCTGCTCAATATCTTGAATAACCAAAGCGGAAAAACTATTTGAAAATTCTACCATTGGGTGTACTGCATCCTGTACTGGGGATGAAGAAAGCTGAGGTGGTGGACTGGACAGAGAAGGCATAAGTATGCTGGTTATTGGGGCCCCTGCGGAGACCACAACCGCTGTATTCCTTGTGGGCGCATTACTTGTAGTACTAATTGCTTCCATCTTTTTGCCTTTGTCTGAAATGCCAGAGGACAGGACTTTGTAGTAGGACTTGAGCGATGGTGTAGCTTTCGGTGGGGAACATATACCACCAGATATACCGCCTCTTGCTTTCTTCTTACTTTTCCCTTTACCCGGGGGAGTGTCCACCCCACTATAATTCCCCCTGCCTTTACGAGAGATAGCTTTAAGTTGTATCACTGGCAGGGAGATAGAGTTTTTTAGGGGTGTTGGCGCGATATTCGCGACCCGATTTCGCAGTGTGTAGCGACTGACCCCCGTCTGAGAGGTGGAAATGTCAATAGTGCAACCACGACTGCTTGAGTGGATCCTAGGCTGGAAGCTGTCAGCGCTATGTTCACTGTCCTCCATACAGGACACCCAGTCCCGGTCCCAGTTCTTGCTACCAGTGCCCTGTGTCCTACTAAATGGAGCAAATTTAAAAATATCAACAACATCCAAGATGCCCCCGCAGTTTACTGGTCCCCTGCCCCTACTGACTAAGCTTGCCCCCCTCCGTACGGAAAAAATGTTTACCACTGTAGCCTCTGACCTCTTGTTAGCTCCTGCACACCAAAAGAAACTTGCTACTTCAGGCGTCTTACCTGGGTTGGGGGTGAGCCTTACCACACCGGCAGCCAAGTATGCCTTCCGTCCTGCAGATCTACCTAACCCACCAGATCTCTGGGTCAGCCTACTAGGGCTCCGCCGCCAGGGTCTAGCGGCACCGAGCTCCCGGAACCACGCTGGCTCTGCCGGAACACCGTCCTCTTCCCTACCGACCATCCGCTCCGCTCCCCTCCGCACCAATGATGGCTGTGCCGATGAAGCTCCAAGGGACCAATAAATCTCCCTAAAAGACTCCGGGGTGGGACAGGAAGTCCAGGCAACAGACTTTTACCCCCTGAAGCCGACACTGTCTGCCAAAAAAAAAAAAAAAAAAAACAGGATCGAAAAGGACCGCAGATCCACCTCTGAAAACAAGCACTGTGAGCTAGCTCAGCGCGAACGCCATACACTGGGGGAGGAGCTCCGTCACGGCCGTTAGCTTCCGGCCGTCATGTTCCTCCCCTTGTTAGGGGCTTGTTAGCCTTGTCATGGCAGAACTGTATCCCAGAGAAGACCCATCTGGCGACAGCAGCTTTAGTTACTGCTGTTACCTCGCTGCCCTGTAAGCCACCAGTAGTTGATTAGTCTTTCTCATGTCCTTAGTCTTACACAGGTAGAATTTTAAACATCTTTTCACACCTAGCGTGTGCAACACTTGTACTGCTGGACTAGATGGATTTGGTAAAAAAGACTGAGGGCCCGATTCACAGAATGAACCTATGCCATGTGACAGACAGACATGCCCTTAGGGCATGTCTGTGTGCCACATGTCACACGTTCCTGAATTCGGGGTGCTAGAGGGTGTCAAAGTGACACCCCCTACACCCTTGCAACATTCGGTATTTACTGAATCGGTAAATACCGATTCGGTAATGCCCATTGATTCCTATGGGCTTCAATGCCCATAGGAATCAATGGGCATTACTGAATCTGTATTTACCGATTCGGTAAATACCGAATCTTACAGAATCGGTAATTCAATTACCGATTCTACCTAAATCTCCCCCCTTCTATTTTACCGATTTATAAATATCGAATCGGTAAAATTCGATATTTATGAATCGGTAAAACAGAATTACCTACATCTGGCCCTAGATCTATTGCTGAAGAACACATTCCCAGGAGCGATTTGTACTTTCGTGATGAAATTGACTTTGTTCTTGATATGCTCCTCCCCTGTCTTTGTAATCGAAGATGCCTTTTGTGTGATAAGAAGGCCTTGCACTAGATGGCATCTATGGTCGGCCCAAAAAGAATATGACTTGATTGGCCCCAGAGTCCCAGAGTCTGGAACAACTGAAGGCAGGTGTTTGCAGCTTGACTGGCCTTTTGTGATGTTGGAGCTTTGAACAGCCAGTAGTCCAGATATGGAAATACCTGGAGACCTTGAGGCCGTAGGGCTGCTGCAACAGCTGCTAGGAACTTGGTAAAGACCTGTGAAGCCGATCAAAGGCTGTACGGAAGTACTTTGTATTGGCAGTGGGTACCAGCTACCATGAATCTTAAGAATTTCCGATGTTTAGGATGGATAGATGTAGGAAAGTAGGATCTGCTTTCATGGTCACCCCCACTTTTTCCCGGTGTCATTATGTTTTTCTGACTAGTCTGACTGGGATCAAGCTAATAACCAGGACCCCATTATCTGTGCTTTTTCCCTAATTCGACATGGCGAGTACTTAGGTACACTCCAGATTGGCTACTGGGGTACCCTTGTGAGTCCCTAGTATACAGTACTAAGGTACCCAGGGCATAGGTACACCAGGGGTCTCCTATGGGCTGAAGCATGTATTCTGCCACCCATGAGAGACCACTTAAATTGTGACTCCAGGCCTCCTATTACAGCCTGTATAAGTTGGTGCTAGCACCACTTTCGACAGATATAGGTTTCCCTATATCTGAGGTCCCTACACTTAAAACCTATAAGTCACCCTAAGGCAGGCATTTCTATCCTGAAGGCAGGGTGCTGGGTCCTAAGTGTGAAGGAACCCCTGCAAGAGCAGAGCACCCCTACTACCTACGGAGTCCATTCTCCCGGGTTGTAAATGCCTCAGCCATTATGACATATATTGTGGGCATGCGTCAATATGCGATGACCAACTCTAAACTAGCTGTAACGAACCCTGTCATGTTTGGTAAAAAACATGTTAGAATCATACCTCCATTCCCTTGGCTCGAAAAATCCAAAAAATGGTTCTAGTCCTGCAGGACTAGTACCTTGAAAAATCTCGTTGACCTAACTGCAACCTACTTGACCTCTGTCTCTGAAAGTGCAGCAAATGTGACAGGATACCAAGATTTAAAGGCATCTTTCTTGCTCATTAACTTTGTGAGCAATAAAAATGCCTCTAAATCTTGTTATCTTGTCACATTTACTCAGTTTTCACAGACTGAGGACAACAGTTAGTTTGTCGTCCTACTCGCCAGAAAGGGCGAGTTGGACCTAAAAACAGCTCGCCCTCGTTAAATTTAGCTCGCATATGCGAGCGGTCGAGTTGATTTTTTTAGCCCTGATACCGTAAACGGTGTGGGGTTGGAGGTATGACACTGTAAAGTTCCTCTGGGAGACCCCTCAGTGCTCCTGGTACCAGTGTTCCAGAACTGAACAGCAAGCTAGGGCTGCTGCTGACCAGACACACGTTTCTGCTCTCCTGCTGCTGAGCCAAGCTCGAGCAGGAGAAGGCAGAACTTGGAATCCTGCTAGTCTTCTGCAACGTCTGGGTCCGTGCTCCACACAGGTTCTTCACTAGGCCTGTGGACATCCAAGACACCTGAAGAAATCTCCCTTGGAGTGAAGGAGTCACTCCCCTACATTTGCAGGCACCGCAACACAGCTGACAAGTCTGCTGATCCTGGGCTCCCACGGAATACGAAGAGGTCAGCAACACATGTGGTGGTTGTGCAACTCCATCAATACCTGCACTGTCTTCTCACCGAGTTTGAGGCCAGTATCCCTCCTCAGAACCGCGAGAACAGCACCCCTGTGCACAGAATTGATTTGCTGTTGCCAAGGCTTGTTGACTCTTTCTTCCAGAGATCTTCGGGCTCCAAGAAGCTCTTTCCTCAAGCATTACCTGTTACCAAGATCTTCACCTGCATCGCATCCTCTGCACCGTGGGCCTTCATCTTTTGGTGAGCTCCTCGAGGTCCTCTTACACCTCATGTGCCTCAGGCCTGTGGGTTCTCCCGAGGGTTTTCTTTGCCTCCAGTGGGCTACCCTGTTTGCTTGGGTCTGCTCTAACTTACCTGCTTGTGGTGAGTCACTTGGACCCTGCTGGTCCCAACAATGAACCTTTTTCTTCGACTACGCTGTTTGCCGTTGCCAAGGCTTGTTGGTGCTCCTGCCGTACACTGACCCCTTGGCGCTTGAGATCCGATGTGGTAGAGCTCATGAACAGCTCCTGGTCTTCCACAGCGTCGCCTAGTGCGCACAGCTGCATCTTCAAGGGCACCATCAACACTCCTGCATCTACCGACATCGGTGGGCATTCGTCTCCCGTGCCTCGGTCACTCCTGAGTGGCATAGACTCTGTCCCTTCTGCTTGCACGTTCTTCTGACCTTGAATCTACCTATGGGCTCCACTGGACTCTTTCGTCTTCTTATTCAGCTTCATCTTTCCTGAAGTCATCCATTGTAGTCTACGGCGGTTTCCGACGTCACTTGACACCTATGCACCCGGCTTACCTGGTGTAGGTATCCTGGAATCCTGTTTCCTGGGGTATCCACGCATGGGGTGACTCTCCAACCTTCCATCTTCCACAGGGATTTTTCAAGGGTCCACTGGGAAGGGTCTTTCTTCTTTACAATTGCAGCCGCGACTAACCTGTTGACTAACATGGAGCACACAGCTGTGCTCCCACTCTGCACAAGACCTTCGTGAGGTTCCTAGATATTCACCTAGGGTGGCTCCTTGGGTCCTCGGTTCTTCTACATCGTCTGGGTCCATTCTGGACGGTCGTGGTTCGCATTCCACTATTTCAGTATATGATTTGGTCTCCCTCTGTAGAGCACTGTGTATTCTGTGCTATTTACACACTCTATTACCACAGTATTGTGTGTATTGTGCATCTATCTATGGGTAGGAGATATTGTATTGTGTTATTGAGTGTTAATAATAAAGACATTTTTATAAGTACACTGTGTGGGTCTTTTTCACTTAACCTATACCATAAGATTGAGTACTGGTAAAACAAGCTGCTTTACACTCCTTCTAGACTAAGCCTGAATGCTGCTCTCCACGGCTACCACTTAAACAGCTTTCTAAGGTTACCTACGACTACTAAAATGACCATAAGGGTTGTATGGATTAGTTCAGGGTGCTACAATTACATAAGTGAGCACCATATACTAAGCCAGTCTCTCACATTGGTGTGGGGCAGTTGGGTTTCAAGCCTGCATTGTTTTACCAGCTACTCTAGGTGTGGATTAATTGAAAAACCACCACTAGCATTAGGCACATGTAAAACTATAGACAAGATTGTTTTTTTAAGGGTCTTGAACACAGTTTTCTCCAACCTTAGGAAGTTTTGTTTTCACTAGATTAGGTAGGTACAATACCACACTACACCTAGTGACCATGTCTTTAGTTGGGGACACTAGTGTACGCCAGTCTTCTAGATATAGTGGCCTTAAGTTCGAGGAACGTAGGACCCTGTGAACCTCTAGGAAGTTAAAGACAGGTAGCAACCCAACCACTAAGCATATCCTAGAGCTTCTTATCAGAGATGACCTCCGGAACCCTAACAGGACAGGGGATCAAGATAAAGTGGGTGGGGATGCTCCAGAAGATGGGTCAGGAGTGGTTGCCCATAGTGAACCTACTTCTGAGCATGACCAAGAGGAGTCTGAGGACTCCGTCATGGTGAACTCTGATCCCCCAGGGAATAGTACAGATGGCACAGAGGGAGTTCCTAGAAGTAGGTCCCCCTTTATTCCTCCTAGAAGGTTCAGACAGAGGAGATCTAGCTTTGGCACTGGACCTCAATCTCTAGTCAGAGAGAGGACTTCTTGGAGAGGGAATACACCTGATCAAACTTGACAGTGTTAGACTCAAGCTCAGGCGAGATCAGTTGGCCCTTGACAAGTAGACTCTGGAAGTCCAAAGAGCCAGAAAAATCTGTTACTAGAGTCCCATGGCGACAGCCCTAGTGTCCCTAGAGTCAGGGAAAACTCTTTTGATACTAGGAACCTAAGCAGGATAGTCCCTCATTACCAGACGGGGCTGTGAAGTTCAGAATGTCCCTCAATTGCAGTGGACAGCTCTCCATTGCTAACAAAGGTAGAGATAAGCTCCTCACTGTTAGAGAAGAGGATGCTGACAATTATTCAGACCTGAACAGTGCCCTCATAGATAGGTTTGGCTTAACCACTGAACAATACAAGATTACATTCAGAGATCCCTAAAAGTCACACACCCAGGACTAGGTAGATTTAATTGATAGTGCTATTAAGGCTCTGGAAAGCTGACTTCATGGAAGCAAGGTACAGGACTATGAAGGATTGTACAATTTGATAATGAGGGAGCACATCTAAGCATGGGCGGAAAATCCGTTCCGCTCGCGGATTTTGCGGATTTTCGGTAAATTCGCAATCCGCGAACGCTCGCAAATTTACCGAAAATCCGCAAATTCGCACGCAGCGGATTTTTTTTTCTTGGTGGACAGCATAAACCTTCTGAAAATGATGATTTTTATCTAAATAACTCCTCAGGTTGACATTTGCCTGCACTTTATTTGCAAGGAGTCCATTTTGGGGTTGTGGGGGGGGGGGGGAGGAAGGAAGTGCCCCACAGTCTCCAACTTCCTGTTCCTGTCCAGCAGGCTCCTCCCAGTGCTTTGTCCATCTCCTGGTCACTTTTCATTTGGATCTGGAGCTGGAAGGATTACTTTTTGTGGATACTGCTGGATATTTGGATTTGAGGCCTTTTTTACTTTCTTTGGATCACTTTTGGATTAGAAATTTCACAAGTAAGTTTGTTTGGGGCATTACAGTTGCTGCAACTACAATTTTGTAATTTTCGATTTTTGGGCTGTTGTTGGGGCCTTTTGCCCAGGGGTACTCAGTGGTGGGTGGACTGAGTCTTTCTGTGGGGTCTCTTTAATAAAAACATCATGGAGGGCCTGGATGGCTTGGGATTGTGCTGATTTTTCTGTGATTTTCATTTTTTTGGGCTGTTGTTGTGGCCTTTTCACCAGGGCTAGTGAGTGGTGCATGTGCCTAGTCTTTCTGTGGGGTGTCTTGAATTTAAACATCATGGAGGGCCTGAATGGCATGGGATTGTGCTGATTTTTCTGTGTTTTTCGATTTTTTGGGGTGTTCATGGGGACAGGCCATGTGGCTGGGGGCCATTTTGAGTGCTGCTACAGGCCCTGGCCATGTGCTGGGAGGGAGGGGGCCATTTTGAATGCAGGCAGTGTTCTTAGGTCTGCAACCATTTTGCCTAGCTTTCAACCTTTATGCCCAGGGGTACTGAGTGGTGCATAGGCCTAGTCTTTCTGTGGGGTGTCTTGAATTTAAACATCATGGAGGGCTTGGGATTGTGCTGATTTTTCTGTGATTTTCGTTTTTTGGGGCTGTTGTTGTGGCCTTTTCACCAGGGCTAGTGAGTGGTGCATGTGCCTAGTCTTTCTGTGGGGTGTCTTGAATTTAAACATCATGGAGGGCATGGGATTGTGCTGATTTTTCTGGGTTTTTCGATTTTTTTGGGGTGTATAACTGAACTGATGTTCCTCTGTCTTTCATTGCTTTTAGGTGCACAAGACTCAAGAGAACCACCAGTGCCAGGAAGAAGTCCTGCAGCGGTGTGTGTGTGCAGCATAACGTCACGCGACGTCACGTCTGGCCACAGACAACTCTGCAACTCGTGCAACTGCGGCCTGCTGTTCTGACCTGCTCTGAAGAAGATGGCCCCAAAAAAAGTTCCCCGTAGCTCCTCTAGCAAGAAAGTTGCCAGTAAGGAGCAGAAGAACCAAGTTACCAAAGAGACTGGTGTGCCGCCCGCCACATTTTTTGGGAGTAAAAAAAAAAGTACGCCTGCAGCAGCAGCGGGATCTGCTGGGGACCAAGCTGGGAGCAGCACCCCCGCTCCATTGGGCTCAGTGCCACCACCACCACCACGCCAACTTAAGTCCAAGCCCTTGAGTGCTGCAGAGGCAGTCAGTGTACTTCTTCAATCACCATCGACCAGTGATGTTGGCTCATCGCAAGAAAGTAGCAGCAATGTCCCTCAATCAACACATGTTGTTGTAACTCATCTGACGAGTGTTGAACAACCACAGCCGCAACAACAACCACATGTGCAAGTACAAGCCCAAGTACATGTGGAAGGAGAGGCAGCACAAGGAGATGCGCAGGCAGAGGTGCATGGAGGGTCACAAGTGCCCACAATAGTTGTTCCTCCCGAAGTAGGGGCACATCAGGAAATCGACAATCAAGCCGAGGTATCATTTCAGGAAGCCACTCCTCCTGATGATCATTCATTATCTTCCACACCCCTAGCAAGGAAGAGATCAAGGCTCGTGTCTACATCTTCTTCAAGCCCACCTCCTTCTGATGATACGTGTCATGATATCAAGCCTGCACGTCAATCTCCATAGGAGTAAAAAGCCTGTAGCCTGCATGTTTACACATAGGACTTATATTTCATCTGAGAAACCCACCCCTATCCCGTGCATCCTGCACTCCGTGTGTAAGTGTTGGTGTAACTAATCTTTATAGTACATGATTGTGCATACATTATTCTGTGTTAAAACACTGAACTACTTTTGTGACTCTTGGCGGTGTAAGCTGGGGTTAATCCGTTTTTGTAAGTGTTAATTCGAAGTGGTATGCAATGTTTAAACTTGAGCTTAAAGCAATTGGTTTCTGCCACGTTCTGACAGACAAGCGGAAATACGCGTTGGTTTGCTTTTCAGTAAAACGCGTGCGCTCCGCTTCTGACTGAAAGACGCGTTTGTTTACATTTCTCTCTCCGCGCTCGGAGAGAAACACAGCGTCAGGAGGCACGCGTGCGTCTCAACGCTTGGGTGTGGTTCCTCTATAAAAACCACACCCGAGCTTCTGGAAGACGCTTAGCCTTCCAGCCTGACAAGAAGAAACATCGCGCTTCCTCGGAAGAGCTCCGGTATTATTCCTGGGCATCCTGTTTGGAGAACATCGTTTGGAACACTGAATCTGGACAATGCTACAAGGAGATTTCAAAAGCTAAGTGCACCCTCGCTTCTTTTTTGGCGCCCATCGCTAGCTACCTTTTTTTTAAAAGAACTACTTTTGGAATATTCTCTCTGAACTCAAGAAGAGAATTCATGCAACTAGAAAGACATTATTTTATCGTGGTCAAAGCGAACTTGAGAAGCATTTCTTGTGAACAGTGAATTCTGTTTGGGTGTGAAGAACCTTTCTGGTTGATGTATATTTCTTGTTTGCAATATATGTCTTTGTTTGTAGTGTATATCTTTTAAGATTCTTTATACAGGGAATCAACCCATCTGAAAATGTGGAAGTGGTGAAAGACTTCACAGTTAGCAAAGAAGTAAGTGGAGTGTGATAGAAGAGAAAGCTAAAGAACTTGGTTTAGGATTTCATGTTGTAGAATAGGTATAATTTTGCCTTTGTATCTTTGTAGTGAAACTACTTCACCCAGCACTAAACTTCAAGAACTGAATATTCTTCATCATCACATCTCTGCTAAGCTGTATTGACACACTACACCACTTCCAGGACGCGAAGCCATTCTTGGTAGATCGCAGGTAGGATATTTAACAGAAAAAGCATCTCAGTTGTACTGTATAGGAGCTTAGTTAGAGACAGAGTTAATCTTTTGAAGAATAAGACATTAAGGTGAGCTTGTTGCTTTGCAGGTCGACTACAAGAACTCACATTAGCGTCAGATCCGGCCACTCTCCCTTTTAGCTATCCAGCATCTTGGCGTGTAAATCTACGAATCACCAGAGGTAGGATAGGTTTCAGGGAGTTTGGCTCATAGCGTCTCTGCAAAACCTGTCAAGCACCTTACAGGTAAGATAGCACAGTCTTGAAGGTAAGAGTGACTTGAATCACCTGACAGAAGGCTAAGCCCACGGAACAAGTTTTGCCCAGACGCTATGGACCAAACAGATGAAGTGTCTCTTCAAGATATAGCAGCTATGTTAGCTCAAATTAGACACGAGAATGCGGAATTACGTAGAGATGTTTCTGAGTTACAAAGCAATATACAAACTTCTAGACCAACGTGGACTTCTCCAATTAAGCCAGCTACCTTCCAACCTCCACTGCAAACCCTGTATAGTGGTGACGCATCCAGTTCCCCTTCTGCATCCACCCAAATTCAGGTGGTTACCCCTATTTCTGTGCCCTTGGCGCCGCCCGAGAGGTTCTATGGGGACTGCAACAAGTTCGCCATATTTCTAAACCAATGCCATCTGCATTTTGCAGCGAAACCCACAGCATTTCCTGATGATTCGGCGAAGGTGGCTTTTATCCTCTCGTATTTAGGTGGTGAGGCAGCTCTCTGGTCTGTACCTTATGTAGAAAGAGATGATGCAGTTCTATATGATCTGAAGCGATTTAAAAATACCATGAAGAAACTATTTGCCAAGCATGTCTTTGTACAGTCGGCAGATTACGAGTTATTAAGTTTAAAGCAGGGGTCCTCAGATCTTTTACATTATATCTCCACCTTCAACAGGTTGGTAATAGAAGCGGAATGGCCAGAAGACAAAAGAGTGTCTTTGTTCTATAGGGGTTTAAAGGACGATTTGAAAGACATGGTTACTCAAATCCTTGATCCTCCCACTGACTGCGAAGAATTCATAGATCTGGTAGTCAAATTAAACCATCGCATAATAGAAAGAAAGGGAGAAAAAGGGAAGACAGATTTTAAATTCTTTTTACCTAAAGACAAGACAAGTCCTAAGCATGATGTCACACCTAGACAAGATTCTTCCGAACCAATGCAAATAGGGACAGTTAGGGGTCCTCTGTCCAAAGACGAAAGAGAGAAAAGGAGGAAGTTGAATCAGTGTATGTATTGTGGGAAATCAGGACACTTCGTCAAAGAGTGCCCAACTCGTCCCACAAGACCTAAAACTAAATCAGTCGATGTCAATGCTATTTCACAGGCGGAAAACTTGTGAGCTCGGTAGACCAGGAGGTCAGTTTATCGGGTAAACAGCTTAGTTTGGCCTCAAATGCTCCTGCTCCTACCATCTCTCATAGTCATCTTAGTATGAGAGTTCTACTCCAATCCCAGTTAGATAACACTCATTCTTGGTCTGTGGATGTTTTGATAGATTCAGGAGCCACAGGCAATTTTATTGACACCCAATTGTTTGAGAAGTTAGGTCTGCAAAGAATCGAGAAAAAATCCCCAGAAATAGTCAGGGCCGTGGATGGAAAGGAACTGACCTCAGGCCCAATACAATATCACACTGAGAACTTAACTATGTTATGTGCAACCAAACACAGAGAAGATATAACCTTTGATGTTATTGATGCCCCTCAGTTTGGCCTGATCCTGGGTATCCCTTGGTTAGTTCTTCACAACCCTTACATAGATTGGGTTAACAGAACCATTCTCTTTAAATCCGAGTATTGTCATGCAAAATGCTTTAGGCAATCTCCAGGAACTGATCTCGTAGTTCAGGGCTATAACTTTCCTAAACAAATTCAGAGCGTCCTAACTATTACAGGGGTTCCCGAAGACTATCATGATCTATTAGATGTATTTGACAAAATCAAGGCCAATACCTTGCCACCGCACAGGGATTATGATTGTCAAATTGATCTCATCCCGGGAGCTACACTACCATGCAGCAGAATCTATGCTCTTACGGAGAAGGAAAACAAACATCTCAGGTCATACTTGGATGAATACCTTGCCAACGGTTTTATCCGACATTCTAAGTCCCCAGTCTCCTCTCCTTTATTTTTTATACCAAAGAAGGGAGGAGAATTGCGAACTTGCATCGACTATCGCGCAATTAACAACATGACAGTCAAGAATAGGTACCCATTACCATTAATCCCGACTTTGCTTGATCAGATAAAGGATGCAGCAATCTATACGAAACTAGATTTACGAGGAGCATATCATCTAGTAAGAGTCCGAGAGGGTGATGAGTGGAAAACAGCTTTCCGCACCAAGTTTGGACTATATGAGTATCAAGTCATGCCCTTCGGACTCTGCAATGCTCCAGCAGCATTTCAATTCTTCATAAATGAGGTTTTAAGGGAATTTCTTGATGTTTGTTGTATTGTCTATATTGACGATATCCTCATCTACTCCAAAAACACTTCTGAGCATGTGAAGCAAGTACGAGCCATTTTGAAACAGCTTTTGCAGAATTCTCTATTTGTGAAACTAGAGAAAAGTTTATTCCATGTTACCACCGTGGATTTCTTGGGGTATATCCTCACCCCTTCTGGCATAGAGATGGATCAAAAGAAGGTGCAAGCCATAATTGATTGGCCCATTCCCAATAGTGTTAAACAAATTCAGAGCTTTCTGGGATTCACAAATTTCTATAGGCGATTCATTAAGGACTTTTCACAAATAATCACCCCGATCACTAAATTATTGAGAAAAAACGTGAAATTTGAATGGGATGCTGAAGCTGAAAAAGCTTTTCAGAAATTGAAAACTCAATTTACGACTGCTCCAATTTTAAGACACCCTGATCCTTCCCAACCATTTATCGTTGAGGCCGATGCATCTCAATTCGCTATTGGAAGCATACTCTCCCAAAGAAGTACTAATACTGGCCAAATGCATCCGGTTGCCTTTTTCTCTAGAAAACTCAATCCTACTGAACAGAATTATGCCATCGCAGATAGAGAATTGCTAGCCATTAAAGCTGTCTTCAAAGAATGGCGACACTACTTGCTAGGGGCCAGACATCCGGTGACCATTTACACTGATCACAGAAACCTCCAATCACTTAAATCTGTAAAGGCTTTGTCGGCTCGACAGCTAAGGTGGACTTTGTTTTTTAAGGATTTTGACTTTATCATCACCTATCGGCCTGGAAAAGAAAACAATAAAGCGGATGCTTTATCAAGGATCGGAGGTAGTGATGATATGAACACAAGACAAGAGCCTGTACTCCCGATAATCCCTGCTGAACGTTTTCTTGTTGGTCTAGTAGATTCAGATGTTGTATTAGATCTTAAAGAGGCATTCCAATCACAATCAAAGGAAACTTGGAGTAAAACCTATCCTTTGTTACAATGGAAAGAAAATGTTTTGTACATGAATAATCAAGTTTTTGTACCCATTGAATCTCTTCAAAAAAAGGTTTTACAGTTATATCATGATACATCTCTGTCCATACATCCTGGAGTTACTAAAATGTATCAGTTGATCAAAAGAAAGTTTTGGTGGCCTTCATTGTATAAAGACATTCAACAATACGTGGATACTTGCACTGTTTGTAGTCAGAACAAACCTGTACATCATGCTCCTAGTGGTCTCCTATTGCCATTGACTTTACCACCTCAGCCTTGGCACACAGTATCACTAGATTTTATTGTTGAGTTACCCCGCTCCAAGACTGGATACACTACGATACTTACTGTAGTGGATCATTTCACTCGCTATGCTCATTTCATACCTCTTTCTAAGCTTCCCACAGCTTCAGAATTAACTCAAATTTTCATGAAAGAAGTAGTGAAATTACATGGTATACCATCAGTCTTAATATCAGACAGAGGTCCACAGTTTATTTCCCATTTTTGGCGTAATTTGGGGAAGGCTTTGAACATGGAAATTCGTACCTCTACGAGTTACCACCCTCAAACTGATGGTTTAACTGAGCGCACAAATCAAACTGTAGAACAACTGTTACGGTGCCTGTTAGCCACTCATGATCAAGACTGGTCTGATGTTCTTTGGGCTGCAGAATTCGCATATAATAATGCTGACCATTCCTCTATTGGTATGTCCCCTTTCTTCTGCACTTTTGGTTATCATCCTAAGGAAATACTAGGATCAGATTTGTGTTCAACTTTAGTTCCAGCAGTTTCTGACTATGTAAAGGATTTAGTTGATATTCAGCAAGAGGCCCAACAACATCTAGCACAAGCCAAGGAAACCCAGAAAAGGTACGCAGACAAACATCGTTCTGAATCACCACTGTATTCCGTAGGAGACAAGGTCTGGTTGGCAACTAAAAATCTCAAATTGAAATGTCACAAAACTTTCCGCCCCAGATTTATAGGTCCTTTCCCTATTGAAAAAGTGATCAACCCTGTTTGTGTGAAGTTAACATTACCAGCTAGGTTTCGCATTCACCCTGTGTTCCACATCTCCTTGATTAAACCCTGTAATCCTGGAACCAGAAGTCTTAAAAATCCCCCAGCTGTAGAAGTTGATGGTACTCCAGAATTTGAGGTCAAAGCTGTTCTAGATTCCAAAAGAGTGAAAGGAAAATTACATTATCTAGTAGACTGGAAAGGTTACGGTCCCGAGGAAAGAACTTGGGAACCATTGGTAAATCTGAAAAATGCTCCCAAAATTCTGAAAGTCTTTCATTCTAAGTACCCTAACAAGCCCAAACCAGTTCCTACTGTATTAGGAGGCATTCTACGAGGGGGGTACTGTCATGATATCAAGCCTGCACGTCAATCTCCATAGGAGTAAAAAGCCTGTAGCCTGCATGTTTACACATAGGACTTATATTTCATCTGAGAAACCCACCCCTATCCCGTGCATCCTGCACTCCGTGTGTAAGTGTTGGTGTAACTAATCTTTATAGTACATGATTGTGCATACATTATTCTGTGTTAAAACACTGAACTACTTTTGTGACTCTTGGCGGTGTAAGCTGGGGTTAATCCGTTTTTGTAAGTGTTAATTCGAAGTGGTATGCAATGTTTAAACTTGAGCTTAAAGCAATTGGTTTCTGCCACGTTCTGACAGACAAGCGGAAATACGCGTTGGTTTGCTTTTCAGTAAAACGCGTGCGCTCCGCTTCTGACTGAAAGACGCGTTTGTTTACATTTCTCTCTCCGCGCTCGGAGAGAAACACAGCGTCAGGAGGCACGCGTGCGTCTCAACGCTTGGGTGTGGTTCCTCTATAAAAACCACACCCGAGCTTCTGGAAGACGCTTAGCCTTCCAGCCTGACAAGAAGAAACATCGCGCTTCCTCGGAAGAGCTCCGGTATTATTCCTGGGCATCCTGTTTGGAGAACATCGTTTGGAACACTGAATCTGGACAATGCTACAAGGAGATTTCAAAAGCTAAGTGCACCCTCGCTTCTTTTTTGGCGCCCATCGCTAGCTACCTTTTTTTTAAAAGAACTACTTTTGGAATATTCTCTCTGAACTCAAGAAGAGAATTCATGCAACTAGAAAGACATTATTTTATCGTGGTCAAAGCGAACTTGAGAAGCATTTCTTGTGAACAATGAATTCTGTTTGGGTGTGAAGAACCTTTCTGGTTGATGTATATTTCTTGTTTGCAATATATGTCTTTGTTTGTAGTGTATATCTTTTAAGATTCTTTATACAGGGAATCAACCCATCTGAAAATGTGGAAGTGGTGAAAGACTTCACAGTTAGCAAAGAAGTAAGTGGAGTGTGATAGAAGAGAAAGCTAAAGAACTTGGTTTAGGATTTCATGTTGTAGAATAGGTATAATTTTGCCTTTGTATCTTTGTAGTGAAACTACTTCACCCAGCACTAAACTTCAAGAACTGAATATTCTTCATCATCACATCTCTGCTAAGCTGTATTGACACACTACACCACTTCCAGGACGCGAAGCCATTCTTGGTAGATCGCAGGTAGGATATTTAACAGAAAAAGCGTCTCAGTTGTACTGTATAGGAGCTTAGTTAGAGACAGAGTTAATCTTTTGAAGAATAAGACATTAAGGTGAGCTTGTTGCTTTGCAGGTCGACTACAAGAACTCACATTAGCGTCAGATCCGGCCACTCTCCCTTTTAGCTATCCAGCATCTTGGCGTGTAAATCTACGAATCACCAGAGGTAGGATAGGTTTCAGGGAGTTTGGCTCATAGCGTCTCTGCAAAACCCGTCAAGCACCTTACAGGTAAGATAGCACAGTCTTGAAGGTAAGAGTGACTTGAATCACCTGACAATACGGATCTAAATTGGGAACCATCACTGCCGTCTGAGAGTGAGGCACACCATGATCTGACAAAGGTACTTAAGCGTAAAAGGAAGGTCGTCGAAAAACTCATAGTTATGGAGTGTGATGAGGCTCAACAAGAAGTGGCGGATACTGCTGCTGATGAAGGCTCTCACGACGACGACCCAGTCATCATAAAGGTCACTGCAGCCCCAGCGGGCCTGCAGCAAACAGACATTTTGACCCTAGCCCGAGAAGCTGCTGAGCGTGATGATGTTGTCGACGAGGAGGCAATGGAAGAAACACCACAATCATTGGAGTTAACTAGTACACCAACACCTACCGCTTCCATATTTCTTACTCGCCAGAAGGGACCTCCATCCACCTCGACCTCAATTAGTGGTGGTGAAAGTGCAAAACGTACTGAAGTTCGGCAATCCACATTCTCCACTTCATCTGGCATTAGTAGCAGGACCACCACCACCAGAATTGCCACCTCCTCCGGCCCCCAAAGACATTTCAAGTCCGCAGTTTGGGACTTCTTTAGTGTTTGCCCAAAAAAGGAAAACCTCGCCATTTGTAGCATTTGTAAGTTTGCAGTTAGTCGTGGTAAGTTTGGTTCCAACTATGGTACCGGAGGCCAGAGAGGTCATCTTGAAAGAAAGCACGCTGTCAAATGGTTTGCGCACCTACAGGCGATCAAGGAAGCCCGAATTGCACGTAATGAAAACGTTGATGTTTCATCTGATGATGACGAGGAGGAAGAAGACGTGTCAAACACTTCACTTACACCCAGTACCCCTGTCAGCAGCACACCCCATGTGAGCCACACTAAGAGTGTGGGAGAGAGTGAGACACCAATGCGAAAAAGTTCATCAGCGAGCGTAACTGGGTCGAAGAAATCATCATCATCCCGTAAATCCTTGGTCCAGGGCAACATTAAAAAGATGTTGTTTACAGAAGCGCAATATGAACGCAACCACCCACTGACGCGTCTGTATAACACTAAGCTGGCTAAAATGCTAGCTCTGGACCTTCTCCCTTTTTCTTTTGTAGAAGGGGTTGGTTTTCTAGAATTAGTGGCAGCGCTCTGCCCTAAATGGAAGGTTCCTAGCCGGTTCTATTTTGCCAGAGTTGCGGTTCCAGCACTACATGAAGATGTGCTGGAGGTGATTGGGGCAGCTTTGCAGAAGAGTGCTGTTCACACTATACATCTGACAACAGACATGTGGACCAGTGGCGCAGGCACTGATTACATGTGCATCACTGCACACTGGGTCTCTTTTTCAGGGGTTAAAGCAAAGCTAAACGCAGGTGTGGACCCGGACCAAGCTGTTTGGAAACATGCAACCTTAGCCATGTTTGGCTTGGAGAAACGTCACACAGCACAAAACATTTTGGATGAGTTTAACACAAAGGTCCTTCACTGGCTGTCCCCAAAAAAACGCCAGATTGGTTATGTTTCCATGGATAATGGCGCCAATGTAGTTAAGGCCATGGAGCTGGGTCGCTATTTCAGAGTGCCGTGTTTGGCGCACTGTATAAACCTGGTTGTTAAAAAATTCTTGAGTGATAAAGACAGTCCAGCGTACGAGGTAGTGGACACCTGCCGAAAAATGTGCAACCATTTCAGCCATTCTTTTAAGGCCCGGAAGCATCTGAGGAGCCTGCTACAACGTCGAATGCCAGTGAAAGCACTCATTCAGGCGGTGGCAACACGTTGGAACTCAACCTTCTACATGCTTGAGCGTCTGTATGAGCAGTATACGGTACTTGATCACTATTTCTTAAAACAGGGTACAGCTCACAAGGACCTGAGGATGGATGCGGCGCAATGGGAAATAGTTAAAAGCCTGACAGACATGCTTCGTCCTTTTGAGGTCTTCACGCGTGCAGTCAGCAAGGAGGACTGTAATTTGGGAAAAGCTATCCCATTGTTGTACATGCTGGAGCACCAACTGAAGGCGGTGTCTTCTGTGTTTCAAAAAAAAGAAAAAAACCAAGACCCTTTTGTTTTGGCGGAGAAATTATTAGAGCGCCTACAAGGTGATGAACGTCTTCAAATGATCCACTCAGAACAGCATTACATTTGTGCTACTATTCTGGATCCACGCTAAAAAAAGGCGCTGGCAGGCCGAGCATTCTTTCCTTTTGCTGATGAAGATGTTACAAAGTACAAACGTTGGCTAGCCTTGTCAGCCAAGAGGTTTGAAAGAGAACGGCAGCTCATTGAAGGAAAAGGCAGTACATCAGCAGGCCATCCCCAGTCAAAACAATCCACTTCTGCACCTGTGGCACAAGTGACCTCTCAGCCGTTAAAGACACCGGCAACCGGATCATCTGCACCAGACACAACAGTAACATTGGATGCTGAAGAGGATTGACTAACTCTGCTTGGGTTTGGTTCTCAAAAGGTCACAGCAACAGCTAAGCAAAGTGGAGGAACCTTGGAGGAGGACCTTGAGTCGATGGTGCAGGACTATCTGAATGACTCAACAGAGGTCTATGTTAATGCTGACCCATTGGCGTATTGGCATGGGAAAAAAGAATTGTGGCCACAGCTCTCCAACCTGGCTTTAAACTACTTGTCTTGCCCACTCGCAAGCGTGTCTTCTGAACGTGTGTTCAGTGCTGCTGGTGGCATTGTAACTCCCAAACGGAGCCGCCTGTCGCCCAAAAATGTGGAGAGGTTAACAATGATCAAGATGAATCAGCACCTCATACCACCAGATTACAAAGTACGAGAAAGCACGCCGGATGAAGACGAGGTGGACAGCAAAATAGATGAGGGAATTTCTTCTCTGTTAGGTGACACTGAGCTCACCCTGCCTGAATTCGCAGAGTATGATGATGAAGCCTTATTCTTATTCCTGGACCCTGACACCGAGCCCTGAAAATGAGACAATGAATCAATAACTTTCTTTTTCGTCCTTATTCACTTTGATTCCTGTGTGTCTGTCTTTCTTTGTTGTGCAGTTAATATAATTCAAACTTTAATCACCTAATCACAAAAACAAGCCCATCAGCAGAACTGTCTTCACTTGTTTGCTTATTGATTTGAAGGTGCCGCAGTCTGCATTCCTCAGGTTCACAAGTTCAGAAGAACATGCTCCTCTATCCTCCTCCTCCAGACTCCTATTTCCATCAAATCAGAGGGCTGGATTACGCCCAATGAAGAAAGACTCAGCACTTGTGGAGGTGTTCTACTTCTTTGCGGGTGAGTTGACGGCTCTGGGGCCATTGCTGGGAAGCTCTAATACCGGATAAAAGTGGTTTGGACTAAATCGGAGGCGGAATTTTTTTTGTGTTTTTGCTGACTTGCTTGCCTTTGAGGTGCTCTTTGGGGGGTTCCGGGTGTTTGTGGGTGAGTTTTGGGGTCTGGGAACACTGCTGGGACAGTCTAATCTTGATTGCATTTGCTTTTCAGGAAATCCGTGGTGGAAAACGGGAGTTATGACCTAGCTGCACAGCGCGTTTGGACCGAAGGCCGAGAAATATTGTAAGTATGAGATTTTCCTTTTTGGCTGTTTGGGGGTGTTGTGCTTTTTGGCGGGTGGGTTGGCGGGTCTTGGGTCATTCCTGGGAAGGTCTAATACCGGATAGAAGTGGTTGGGACAAAATCCACGCGGATTTTTTTGTTGTTGCTATTTCTGACATTTTGCTCAATGTAGCGTTTTTGGGGGCCTGTTTGGGGGGCTTCCTGGTGTTTGTGGGTGGGTTTCGGGGGCTGGGAGCACTGCTGGCTATGGATACTTTAGTTTGCAAGAGGTTTGAAGCAAATCCATGGTGGCAGAGGGGAGTTAGGGCCTAGCTGCAGAGAGCGCGCGGAGTGATTTGGGAAATTGGAAAGAAAATGACTAAGTCCCCATTTTTGTACTTTTTGCTTTTTGGCTGTTTGGGGGTCTTTTACTAGTTTTCTCCTGGGTTGACGGCTCTGGGGCCATTGCTGGGAAGCTCTAATACCAATTAAAAGTGGTTTGGACCAAATCGGAGGCGGAATTTTTTTGTGTTTTTGCTGACTTGCTTGCCTTTGAGGTGCTCTTTGGGGGGTTCCGGGTGTTTGTGGGTGAGTTTTGGGGTCTGGGAGCACTGCTGGGACAGTCTAATCTTGATTGCATTTGCTTTTCAGGAAATCCGTGGTGGAAAACGGGAGTTATGGCCTAGCTGCACAGCGCGTTTGGACCGAAGGCCGAGAAATATTGTAAGTATGAGATTTTCCTTTTTGGCTGTTTGGGGGTGTTGTGCTTTTTGGCGGGTGGGTTGGCGGGTCTTGGGGCATTCCTGGGAAGGTCTAATTCCGGATAGAAGTGGTTGAGACAAAATCCATAAGGAAAAGCCTTTTGGCACTTTTTGTAACTTAGGGTTCGTTAGGGTTAGCCCTAGCAGCAGGATTGCATGTGTTTCGGGGTGTTCTAGATTTTTGCAACTGAGTTCTGGGGTCTTAGAGCACTCGTGAGAATGTGTAATTTTGGTTGCAAGTCATTTGAAGAAAATCCATGGTGGGAAAGGGGGGATTTGGCATAGTTAAAGAAAGCCTTCGCCACTATTCTTAACTTAGGGCTCGTTAGGGTTAGCAGTATTTCTATTGCATGTGTTTGGGTGGGGGGGTTTTCGAGTCTTGGAGCGATGCTGGCTATGGATACTTTTGCTTGCTTGCAACTGGTTTGAATACAATCCACGGTGGGTAAGGGGGTATTTGGGCCTACTTTTACTTTCAAAGTACGTTTTGTCACCAGTTTTCTGCTAGGCCTCGTTTTTTGAGATCTGATTGGGGGTCTTCTACATTTTTGCGACTGGCTTTAGTAAGGGTCTGGGTGGGAGCACTGCTGGGAAGGTCTAATTTTTTTCTAAAACACAGTTTACAGTACACCTAGCTTGAGGGGAAAGATCCGCTAAATTAATTTGCCCATACTTCTTTATCCTTCAAAAGGTGACTCAGACAGAGTACGCACTTTCAAAAATATTGTACTGTCTATTAGGAAACTCAAAGTGTGACTTTTTGCACTACACAGCGTACATACCTTATATTTATTTATCAGTGGTGTTGTAATATTATATCACTTCCTGTTTTTCGTTCAATAATTACAGGCCGGGTTTCAGTCTGTGCAATGGGGAAAAAAGGATGGAGTCAGGCTTCACATTAGCGAGCCGCAATTCAGCATCCGCCAGGCAGGCAGTGGACAGGGTGTCTTCTGGTCACCAACATTGATGGACAAAGCGTCAGCTGGAATGGAGGAGTGCCGCTAATAAGAGGAATTGTTTGCTGCATGCAACTTACTTACCAAATTCAACAGGACAACTACAACATACAGATACAGTATCCATTGTTTTCTTCTATGAGTGTGACCGCATTTCTTGGATCTCTCTCTGCTTTTAAATTGATCCCTACAGCCATTCTATAGGTTTTACTTCGGCTATTTTTTAAACCTAATTTAATGTAGCCCTGTATTGTCGCATTCTGTCATTCATGGTTGTCGAAAGTACTACTTACTTTTCAGTAACAATGCATTCAGTAGTGCATGCACTTCCTTTATGTCACGTGAAAGATTTATGGTTAGCTTTGTACCCAAAAATTTCTTTATGTTCAATTATTGTTTGTCCATGCTGTGCTTTTTTTTTTCTCTCAACAAAACCTACCCAATAAGAAACCCCCATTCCCATCCATTTTACAAACCCTAACCCTCTTCCCCCGGGCTGTGTGGTTTTGCTTGATGTGTGACTAAATGACATCAATAATTCCACACACTTGCTTGGGAGGATAAGGTCATAGCAACAGGCTGGTGAAGGAATCTGAGGATATATTGTAGACTTACTCAGCTTCAGTACTATTTCTTGTAGTAGTAGCCAATGTCAAAGAAATCCAACACAAGTACAAGTTATACTATCAATACTTTACCATTTGTTAGGCTACATTGTGGCACTGTTCTAGTGTACTGTCACCTGCTATATTCTCTATCGTACTGTTGTAATGCTACAGTAAGGACAAACCAGGTTTAATTTTCTTTTTTTCCATAGGCATGCAACTGCCACTGTGTCACACCACTAGTACCACCGCAATGAGGAGGAAATTTCATCCGCCCTGGATTGCCAACCTTAATCGCTATTTCCCGTGGAGCCAGCCCTGGGCCTAGCCCTACTTTCAAACACAAATTACAGGTAAGATAAGCGTTTGGTTGGAGGTAGTATAATGGAGTATTAGGAGAGACGAGAGATTGACGGTAGTACTACTAAAGTCCTAGGACTATTCAGGAAAACAAACTTACTGTTAAACCCCCACCCACCAGACTCAAAAGCAGTAAAAAACAGGTATGGTCAGATAAAGTTTCAAAAAGTATATTTTTATAGCCCTAACAAAATAATCTCCCGCAAGACCCTCCCTAACTCCAACGATTGTCCTTCAAAAGTCCCAAAAAAACCCAACTCCCAATTCCCACCCCCCAAAAGTCTCTAAAAAAGGGGCAAGGGACACTACAGCAGGGTGCTGTTGACTTTAGCGGCCAGGGCATCATGCTCCTTGCGGAGGGTGGCATGGTCGAAGCGGAGGCCCTCCACCAAGTTCTTATAGCTTAGGACCTCCTGCTCCAGGTATTTATTTAATTTATTTAAAACACTTGTAAAGCGCGGCTGTCACCTGGCAGGTATCCTGGCGCTGAAAAGCTTACTCCTGAGTTAAAAGCAATGGGAATTTGATTATGGAGGGGTGAATGTGACGGGGGAGAACTAGGGGAAGAGCCATGTTTTTATTCGTTTCCTGAAAGGTAGAAGCTGTGGAATTTGACGAATGTCGGCAGGCAGACTGTTCCAGAGCTTGGCTGCAGCCACTCTGAAAGATCTTCCCCCGATCCTGGCCTTCTTAAATCTAGGTACCGTCACAAGGCAGGCAGTCGCGGATCGTAGAGTTCTGGTTGGGATATACCAAGAAAACATTTGTTGTAGGGGTCTTGGTCCTGATCCGTGTAATGCCTTGAAGACCAAGCAGAGAGCCTTGAAGGCTATTCGTTGCTTCAAGGGAAGCCAATGTAGCTCGGCTAAAGCAGCTGTGGCCGAGGATCTCCTGGTCCAGCCAAGGGCCAATTTGGCTGCTGCCGACTGGACTCGTTGGAGTCTGTCCAAAAGTACCGTAGTAGATTCGAGCAGGAGGGCATTGCAATAGTCAAGGCGACTAAGAATAGTACACCTGACTATCAATGCTCGGGCCTGGGCTGGTAGTAGTGGCAAGATTTTACGTAATGAGCGCATAAGGGCCGAGCAGGTAGCGACTATTCTGGTAACCTGCGTTTCCATGCTAAGGTTGTTATTTAGCATGACGCCCAGATTGCGAACACTGGCGACAGGTTGAGGTTTATCTGGGTTTTCCGGGGGCCAGAACTCCACAGGCAAAAGGCGAGGGATTCGGGTCGCGGGACAGAACAAAACCTCGGTTTTAGAGGAGTTGAATTGGAGGGAATTACGGTGTAACCAGCCTGCAGTGTCTCTTAGGCAGTCGTGGAAAGCTTCCAAGGGGATGGAGTTTTCCCCTTCCCATGAGAGAATGATCTGGGTGTCGTCCGCATAGTTTACTGTTTTCATTTTATGGGTTTTGATTAAAGTAACCAGTGGATTTAAGTAAACATTGAAAAGGATCGGACTGATGGAAGAACCCTGGGGTACACCGTGAGGGACTGGGGAAAAGGCAGATTGGAAAGGGGGAAGGGATACAGCCTGTTTCCTATCTCTAAGATACGAGTGGAACCAGAGCAGGGCAGTGCCGTCAACCCCAGCCTCTATCAACCTCTCTAGCAGAATCCCGTGGTTAACAGTATCGAATGCGGCAGACAGGTCCAATAGGATCAAGGCCACTGCTTGGCCCCTGTCTGCCCGCACGCGAAGTTCTTCCATGGCAGTAAGCACTGCTGTTTCGGTGCCATGGGCTGGACGAAATCCAAATTGGAAGTCGTCCAGAACGTGATTCTGCTCGAGGTGAGTTGACAGGCAGGCGCTGACCCATCGTTCCACCACTTTCGCTGGAAAGGGTAGAAGTGATATGGGTCTAAAGTTGGAAAGGCACTCTGGATTCAGAGATGGTTTTTTCAGTAGCGGGGTGATAAGAGCTTGCTTCCAGGGGGTGGGAACGAGTCCACAGCATAGAGATTGATTGCAAATCCTCCGAAGGGTGTGGAATAGCTCCTTTCCGCATGCTTTCCAGGTTTTAGGGGGCAGTGGGTCCAGGGGGGACCCGGAGGTGATGCCAAGTGCCAGTCTCTCAAATTCTGCTTCGGGGATATGGGGAAAGGCCAGGAGGCTTTCCCTAGGAGGGCAGACTGGACTCGGAGGATCACGGTTGGCGGTATCGGCTCCGGGGGAGGTTAGTATGTTTTGTGATGGGGGGGTTGCCAGGTTGTTAATGATAGTCTCGATTTTGTCAGTGAAGAACTTTGCGAGATTGTCACAGAGGGTCTGCGAAGGGGGAATAGTTTTCTTGACGCAGTCAGGGTGTATGAGGTTATCCAGAATCTGGAATATGCTTTTTGAACTGTTAGCTGCGTTAACTATAGTGGAGCAGTAGTAGGACAATTTGCTCTCTGCGATGGCAGATTTGTATTCACGGAGCTTGTTTTTCCAGAGGGTTTTGTTGTTGTCACAGTATCCCTGTCTCCACTTCCTCTCAGCCTGTTTGCAAGCTGTTTTGAGAGTTTTCAGAGAGTCATTGTACCAAGGAGCAGGTGCTCTGCCTTTAGGTTTACAGTGTTTTAGTGGGGCAATAGAGTCCGTGATGGAAGTTATCCTCGTGCTGAAGGCTCTATAGTTGTTTTCAACCGAGCTGGTTGGAGAGAAACTATCTTCCACATCGAAGACAATGGTGGTAGAGTTAAATTTTTCCAGGGCTTTCCAGTTTCTGTACGTAAATTCTGGTAGAGTGCTTTTGTTCAGCTTTCTTGTTGAGTGCTGGTAATGTAAAATTTGATAAGTGAATGGTCCGTCCAGCTCATAGGCAAAATGTCACTTACGTGTGTTAGGTCAGGACTCGAAAAAATAAGGTCGAGTCGATTGCCTGCTGAATGGGTGGGTTGCTTAACCAATTGGTGAAGCCCCACGCTGTCACAGGACAGCAGGAGATTATCTAGGACACTCTGAGGCATAAGCGGCGCTGGCGTGCCTTGCAACTACTGTGGGGGGCAGCTGCTGTCTTTGCTGCTCGGCGGTGGCGGTTGGCTTTGGTAGCCCGGCTCCGTACCGCTGGAGCACTGCGCTGGCTGGCAGCCCGTGGGGGCACGGAGGAGGATGCAGCAGCCCCAGTGAATGTTGTTGTTGTACCGGTAGACTGCGTCTCCTCCTCCTCCAAGGCCACCAGCCGCCGATATTCGGCGACAGTGCCATCCAGCCTCCGTTGCCGGGCCATTCGAGCCAGCTCACTACCTCCTTGATGGTCTCTTTGATTTGGAAGGAACAACTATATGAAGAAAGAAAGACATTGTCTTGTAACCAATGCTCCTTAAGATTAACACAAAATGATTGAGCAGAAAGTTGTGTCAAAGTACAAGTAGCAAATTGAAAGCACAGTACATAACTATGTAACCTCCGACTTCTTCATCCTTGCTCTAACATTAGTGGGAGTTTAAGGAACAAATTCTACGAGCACTATGGACTTCCATTACAGTCGACTATGACAGTACACCAGTCTTATTCTTCTTCTTCTCTCTTGTTTAGGAAAATTGGTACGTTATCTTATGCAAGCCGGCATAATGCCAGCGCAGTGAACTTGCACCCGAGAAAAACAGACGCACACCATGATGAGTGAGACAGACTTGCGTTACTGTACCGGTCCAGTACATGCAGGTGGTGAAGCTCTTACTTTTCTATTACGGGTGGCACTGAGAATACTCTGTTAAAAGGGCTACTGCTTAATTAATTTAGCTTTCACCCTATAGTGCAAATGAGTATTAGAAAAGGAAAATGAAGAAGCTAAATAATCTGATTATCTATCACTTCACATGGGATGTATTTGATGACATATGGGATGACTTTAGGTGCTTTGCTTATTATTGAGTGAACAGTGATACACCCACACATGAATGACGTACTACTACTAAACTAAAGTTATTAAGAGAGGTAGGGAGTGTCCACCGTAATAACCGGATATATGCTGTGCTTGCAGTTGCAATACAGACTACTGCTACTATTCATGGTAGTATTTGGACAAAATTACAACTTCTTTTCCTTGCCTTTCCTACACTGGAACGGACGTGCGGGTGCGGTGTTACATGCTCTTCAAAGTAACACTTAGTTCATCCAGTGACCGTCTACTCTCTCTAGATACACATATGCTATCTAAGAGTCAGATAGTACCATGAATGATCCAGGCATACATCCATTCAAAGTATATGCACACATACAGTTTCTGTTTCACCCACCCAGGCTGTACTCCTTCCACCCATCCTTGCTTCATCATTCACCCAGCCATGCACCATACCATATTCTTTCCTTCCCAGCCACCTCGGGGACCAAGCAAACACATATCATTCTTCTTTGCCAGTCATCATTACATTTCTCGTCCTTCCTCACTTACTTACACCCTTCTTTCGCTTTTCGTTCATCCCATCCATCAAGTTCATCTCAGATCTGATTGGGATTCTTCTCGCCAAAAACTTCACAGCTAAGTCGAAGTACATTTAGAGGAGGCTAATCAGGCTACTACCTGGTTGATTTATAATACACCTGTGCAGAAAGCACACTCTGCAGTCTTCAATCTCAATAAGTACGGAATATATAGCTTACCTCTGCACGCCACCACCGTGTTATCCCTCACAGGATTGTTCGGCACTTCCACCGCCTCCTCCCCAGAGTTGTTCCCCTCGTCCAATGCCCCGCCTCCAGATGTTCCACCTACAAAGTACATTTAATAATGTTAGAATACACCACTCACTACTATATAATATTTGGTCTAGGATGTCTAGGATGAAGAAAGAAATGTGAAAAAAATAGAATACAATTTAATAATTTGTGACTGTCTACTCTAAAGTAAAAATGTCCCTTTTTCCAGGGAAGGCTGTTGTCTTGCTGCACTTTTTGGCACAACTGATGAATGCTTGCTTTTTATTTTTAACACGCACCACTTTTTCTCCTAACAGACAGAAGCTTGACTTCTAAGAACACGAGCAGGATCAAGTTCAAACCAGGTGAGAGCTCGACTCGACCACAAGAAATGTGTCCAATTAATCGTCAGCACTAAGCACTTTTCCATTTTCAGTTAAACGTTTACTTTTATGACAAACTTGATTTTAATAAATGTGTTTACTTTTAATAAAGCTTTTAAACTTAAATAGACTCTGTGGTTTTTGGTCCTCCAGACTAGATTGGATGAGCTAAAGGTTTTGGAATTTTTGCAAGCATGAGTCCGTGCCTCTGACATCATTGGGGATCAATCATCGGTGACTTTGGGAGCTAAATGACTCTGCCACACTATCTAGTCAGTAAGGAGATTGGGGATTCAACTACAAAGTCTGTTATCACTGAGGTATGTGGAAAGTCTAACAGCACCTATTATAATTGATAAGCTAAGCAATGCATTATTTAGTGTCCATAGTTCTGTTTGTGCAGATATGTCCCTGCAACAGTAGTAGAATGGATTGTCCTACTATCCAAACCAAAAGTAAAGTAGTATCTTATTCTTTCTTGGTGGTCATTCACCTTTTTATTGTTGGCAATTGTCAAAGCATAAACATTTAGAAGACTTGAAAAGACATTATGGACAATCCCAGAGGACTGCACTCAGTGCATAGAGCTAATGCTGACTAGAATGGGAGTCCAATGGAATTGCCAAATGTGCAATCTTAGTTAGCTACACAGACAGACTAATAAGAATAATAATCTAGTAATACCACAGGGAGTCATAGTCGAGGCAGGATAAGAATTTAGATCCAGTCTACAAGAAGTTCAAAGACGATTTAGAAAAAATCGAATGAGGAACGCTAGGAAAAAATAAGTACTCTATATTAAAATTAAAACTTACTGGGGCCAGCAAAGGAGCCCTCGCCTGCCCGATCCTGGCCTGCATCCTGAACAGCACCCTCCTCCTCCTCCTGTGTCCTCCTTTTGCCCCTGGGGGGAGCTGATGTACAACATGAAAGAAAGAAAGACCAGAAAACATGGATGATATTTGTCAATCAAATCAAACATTTCAAAAGAACAATAACAAAATATTTTGGCGAAATAGCAAATAGACAACTATTCCACAGGATATATTATTGACCGATCTCATGTGGTCTACTACGTTATTAGTATTGCTTGATTTGCGGACCGTCGAATTGGAAACTTCTTTTGTAACTCACTAAACAAAGTACTAAAAAGGTTTGCCTAGGATTGGCAGGCAGCAGTCCGCAGCACGCGAAGTGACAGACAAAGTCCATCGTGATTGCAGATCAGCGACAACACTAAAGTTTCCTACTACATTAACCAGTCATTAAAATACTCAAACTATCAATCCACCACCACTATTTCTTCTTATCGCCATGTGTACAAAGGAAGGACTGGACTTGAGTCTGTAGGGGCTGATTTAGAAGCCCCTTGCGGCTCTTTTGCTCCATTGGTGCGTGACTTTTGTGACGCAGCGGCAGAACAAAAGAGGCGCAATGGTGCGGCGTATATTAACAACGTGACGCATATGGGAGATGCATCACGTTGTAAAGCCCTGCGCCATCAGGGGGCATTCCGGCGCAAGGGAGGGCGTTCCTGCGCAAGAACGCATCCTAAAAGTGGCTGAGGGAAATCTACAAGATTTCAATCACTCACTTTAACGACAATGATGCGTGACTCAAACCCTGCGCCTGCTTGAAGCAGGCGTACGGCTTGACGCAGCATTGGGGAGATAGGGCACCCCAGAGCATTGATGGAGCTGCGCCATCGTTGGGACGCAACTCCAGCAATGCGCCGCCTTTACGGCACAGGTGAGTAATGTGCGTAACGCTTTGGTGACGTTTTGGGCCCATGGTGCGCCGCATTGTAAATACGGCGCACCATGGGTGATGGTGGCGTGGCGCACAATTACTGGCGCATCCCTGCTACTTTGCAAGGATGCGCCGGTAATTAAAACTCTGAACCTTAGTGTCTAGCATTACGCAGTTCTCTAAACTACACTCATACATAATTTCACAGGCCAATGAAATGAACACAAAATCGAAAACAAATAAGCATAGTAGCAACACTACTGAGAAGGAGAGCAGTGCACCTGAAATGCACAGAAGATTTTGAAATATAATTTACCTACAATGTAATGAGCAGCATTATTGCTCTTGGTAAAAAACAAAAATTTGCAATATAATAACACACAGCAGGAGAAAACAGAGTAGTAAAGAATTAGCTACTACTACTCACCAAGCCCGGGATCTCAAGGCCAAGCAGGTCGAGCAGATCTCGTTCACGGTCCAGGACATCCGTCCAGCGGTGGGTGGCCTGGTTGTAGGTGCGCCGGACCCGAGAGTGGTGGTACATGGCCTGGCACACCTTCTCCCACCGCTTCCGGCGCTCCCGGATCCCGTACCCGCAACCGATCCTGCCGCCTGCCATGATGGTCCTGGGGAGGCGGCGCTGAACATAAAAAATTAGTGCGCCCACCTCCTCCGGGCTAAAGATCTCCCGGGGTACGACCTGCTCCCCCCTCAAACACCCGCACGGGAGCCGGGCACGGGGTGCGGTACCCTTCCCCTTCTCTGGATGCTTCCCGGCTCCCTTCACCATGGTCTGGGCAGATAGGAAGCTAAATAATAAAGAAAATAGAATAGGGAAGAGAAGAAAAGTAAAGAGTTGAAAAAAGTAGTTTGAAATTAACCAAAAGTAGCAGAAAACACATAAATATAGAGCAAGAAAAATAGAGAGATAGATAATAAGTAAAATAGATTAAAAAAAACTTCAAACAAGCAAAGGATGGCAGAGATACAGAGAGGATACCAAAAGCATGCCCAGAACCATAGCAATGAATGAGAAACAAGATGGCCGCGCCCGTTCACGACCGCGAGGGTAAGTTCGCGCGAGATTTTCCTCGCGAACACCCGCGAAATTGTACTGGCGAGCCGCACACTTTGCGAGATTACACTTCGCGCTGCCGTAAACGGAAATACGTCATGCAAACAAGATGGCCGCGCCCGTGAACGACCGCGAGGGTAACTTCGCGCCTTGCGCTACAAGCGGCTCGCGAAAACGCACAAAACCTTGCGAACTAACACGCCGCAAAAAAACAAATCGCATATTCGCACGAATTCGCGGCTTCCGAATCCGATCCGGGCGTGTTCGCGCCCCGCGAATCCAGCGAAATTGCAGAAAAACGAGTTTTGCAAAACTGAAAGCACTCAGCAGGTGCAAGAGTTCAAACTCATCATTAGTAACCATTCCCTGTAGTGCTTCCCGACTGGGGCCCCTCCAGAGTTCAGTTGTTAGTTGCAACAATTGTATGACCCTGCTCTGACCCTCACAGCAGGCTCATAGAATAGCTACAAGTAGGCCACAAAGGTCCTGGAAAAAAAAATTGCACTGCAACAGAAAGCAAATTACTGATAAGGAATCAGGTGCCAGACCTGGAATTTTAAAACAGTGACACATTAATAAACTAACCCCAAATTAATTCATGTCATTGAAGCAGGGCAGGTGTGCTTGCCTTCCCCCCCCCCCATAATCTACAGTGATGATGAACCAGAGGGTGGCATTGATGTAACAGAGGGTGGCATGGGTGAAACAGAGGGTGGCAGTGGTGAAACAGAGGGTGCTGGGAACCTGTGATGATGAACCAGACGTAGAAACAACATAGTCGCGACCGTTGCGAGCCGACAAGTAAGTTCGCAATTGCGAACTGGTACCAAACCCTCGCGAACTGGCAGAAACCCTTGCAAACACACAAAAAAAATTCGCGAAAATTTGCGGATTTTGCAGATTGCGAGTTCGCAAATTCGCAAAATTCGCGAACGCCAGATTCGCAAAATTGGCCCATGCTTAAACACATCCTTAATGACTGTCAGAACCATGATTGTCCAAAGGCCAAGGAACCTACTACCTCTGCCCCTAAGGCAACTGCGCCCCTAGCACCAGCAGAAGTGGTAGTACAGCAACTAAGGGATTACTTGGGTAAACTTTGGGCAAGATGGTTTCTGACTTAGTCAGAACTCCAGCTCAGACTGTTCTAGTCTGTGATGGGGCACTGATCTTACTAGTAAGTCCCATTAACTTGGGCACGTACAGGCAACAGCCTTTAATCAGTGGCAAGGAAGCAGTAGCTTTCATGGACACAGGGGCCAGTGTCACCATGGTGACAGAGACACTTGTGTCCCTTGAACAAATCATATTTGGCACGTGTACCAAGTAACCAACGCTAGCAATGCCACGACTGATCATTCCTTGGCAGTTGTAAATCTCAGCTGGGGAGGGGTAATTGGACCTAAGAATGTGGTGGTATCTCCAGAAATACCTGTAGATTGTTGGGCAATGATTTAGAAACTACAGCCTGGTCTGAACTAGAGTTCAAGACTCATGCAGAAATGAAGGGCAGATCTTCCAGTGTCTTCGCTGTAAACAGGGCTCAGGCAAAACAGCTCAGCACTGGATCCTGAAAACATGGACCAGCTGACTCCTAAGGGAAGGAGCAGGAAGTGTAAGGAATTGCCCTCCTCACCAACGTCCAGTGAGGATCAGTCTCCTGAGGGAGATGACATCGGCCCCTGTGAAGGAACTGTCCCAGAGGAACTTGGGCCTCGCCAGGCAGAGTTCCTGGGGGCAGGTGGGCCTTCCAGGGCAGGCTTTAGTGTGGAGCAGCATTCCTGCCCTTCCCTTTAACAGCTCAGTTAGCAAGCTGCTACTGAGGAAGCAGGGAATGTCAGTGGGTCCCACAGAATCTATTGGGAAGATGGGTTCCTGTATTCTGAAGGTAGAGACCACAAGCCTGGTGCTACCAGGAGGTTGGTAATACCCCAGAAGTTCAGAGGTTTTCTTCTCTCCCTGGTACAAGACTTTCCCTTTGCAGGACACCTTGGGCAAAGTATGACTTGGGACAGACTTGTCCTTCACTTTCACCAGCCCCTTATGTCTGAGGACACCAAGGAATTTTGTCGCTCCTGTGTCACTTGCCAAACCAGTGGTAAGTCAGGAATTTATTTTATTTAATGCAATTTTATAAAGCGCAGACTTTACCCGAAGGTGTCAGAGCACTGTACAAAAGAACCAGTAATGTTACATGAGAGAAATGTTACAAAAATGGAACATACAAAAATAGCAGGCCGCAGAATCAAAACACCGCAGGCAAAAGCAACACAATATCAGACACAGCAAGCAAAGAATGTACAAACAAAAATATAAATAAATATAACAAATTTACAATGACTAAGGAACTTCCTGGCGGAGTCTGAGAAGGCAGAAATTAGTTCTGAAAGTGTCTTTGGAATAGAAAACATTTGAGGTCCGCTTTGAAGATCTGGATGGAGGTGATGGCACGGAGCAAAGGAGGAAGCGAGTTCCAAATTCTCGCCGCATTACATGAGAACGATTGAGCCATCAATTTTTTCCTTTTGAAGGAGAGGGGCTCAAGCAGGAACTTTTCGGCATTCCGAGAAGGTCTTCAGCCTCCAGACAATTTCAGTTTGTTCGCCAGATAGCGAGGTGAGGACGAGTGCAAAGCTTTGTGGGTGATGCACGCCATTTTGTAAATAGCTCTAGCCTCGATGGGAAGCCATCGGAGAGAAGACAGGATAGGAGTGATGTGGTCACTTCGTTTGGTCCCTTAAATGAAGCGAGTTGCTGGAAGAAGGATGGATTTGAGGGGGGAGAGGTGAGATTTGGGAAGGACAGTCTGAAGAGAATTACAATAATCCAGTCTAGAGAGAACTAGCGATTGGACCAAGATTTTTAGGTCTTTCTCCGGGAAGAACTGATGAATCCCCCATAGAAGGCGCAGCTGATAACATGCGCTCTTGGCAATGGAGTTGATGTGTGAGAATAGGTTGAGTCTTTTGTCAAGTATGAACCCTTGGGATTTAGCGCAGTCGACAATGATGGGTTTACTACTGTTGAGTAAATTCAAATGATCCATCCAGGATTGAACAGGAGGTGGGGGGGAAAGAGAGCTAGATAGGAGGATGAATTCAGTTTTGGAGGGATGGAGAATGAGTTGGTGAACTAACATCCAGTTGTGAATAGAGTTGAGAGTAGAGTTGAGTAGTGAGAGATCTTGAGAGGAAGACACCTTGAGGTAGATTTGGGTGTCATCTGCATAGAGATGGTAGAGGATTCCAGATTTGCTTAGGAGGTTCTTTAATGGTTCCAGAGAGAAATTAAACAGAGTGGGAGCAAGGATAGAACCTTGAGAGACACCTTGACCAATCACCCGTGCAGACGAGAGACTGTTCACAATCTTGATCATTTGGGATCTGTCCGAGAGGAATGAGGCAAACCATTTGAATATTGTGCCTTCCACGTCCATTCTCTGTTGAAGAATGTTAAGGAGGGTGTTGTGATTAACAGTGTCAACGGCTGCAGAGAGGTCAAGAAGAATCAGAAGGCACGATTCCCCTGAATCGAGTATATGCAGCGCATCATCGATCACCTGCAGCAGGGCTGTTTCGGTGCTGCAATTTTGAATAAAGCCAGACTGGAACATGTCAAGGAGGTGTCACTACAAAGACCCCCTTAATTTCACTTCCAGTGGTTTGGGTTCCCTTTGAGAGGGTAGGGATTATGAATTGATATTGTTGGTCCCTTGAACCTTCCAACTTCATCCGGACACAGTTACATCCTAGTGGTGGTGGACCATGCCACTAGGTCTCCAGAGGCAATTCCCCTTATACCTAACAACAGCACCTGTAGTGGCCAGGTCCCTCCTGGCAATGTTTTCCAGGGAGGGCTTCCCTAAGGAGGTCTTAACAGAAAGAGGTACCAACTTCATGTCTAGTTACATAACTGCAATGAGGAAAGAGCGTGACACCTATGCACCCGGCTTACCTGGTGTAGGTATCCTGGTTCCTGGGGTATTCATGAGTGGGGTGACTCTCCAACCTTCCATCTTCCACAGGGTTTCTTCAGGGTCTACAGAGAAGGGTCCTTCTTCTTCAAAATTGCAACTGCGACTTACCTATTGACTAACATTGAGCACGTGGTCGTGTTCCCACTCTGCACACAACCTCTGTGGGGTAACTAGATACTCACCTTGGGTGGTATCTTGGGTCCACGGCTCTTCTACGCCTTCTGGGTCCATTCTTGCTTAGATCGTGGTTCGCATTCCACTATTTTAGTATATGGTTTGGTCTCCCTCTGGAGACCACTGTGTATTCTGTGCTACTTACGAATTCTATTACCAAAGTATTGACTGTTTTGTGCATCACTGTGTGGTTCATTTTCACTTAATTTATACTATAACATTAAGTACTGCTTTACATTCCTTTTGGAATAAGACTGGAGGCTGCTCTCCACAGCTACCACTTAAGAGAGCTTTCTATGGTTCCCTAAGACCACTGAAATCACCAAAAAGGTTGTCTGGATTAGTGCAGGATGCTACACTTAAATAAGTGAGCACAATATACTAATCCAGCTTCACACACACACACATATATATTTATATATTTACAGTTATTTTAAATGAAAAATCTGATGTAATTTTGGCATTTTAGCCTATTTGTTACTTAGGCTGCATGTATATGGTTCTATACGTATATATGTATGTTTGATGGTACTTCGTACTTTAAGTTTTCAAGATACTTAAGAAGCAGTTGCTCTTGCAAAGAAATACATTTTATCTTGTAGGATCCGCCACAATTGACTCAATACAAATATGTGGAATGCCCACTGGGCTATGCATCCAGTGATAAGCGCGCGCGCTTTGCGCTGCTCGATACTAAAGCTCCAGATCTGGGGCGTTCAGACCGCCCGCTGCGTACGGGCCTATGAGTATTTTCCACGCCACTCTAGGCTGTTTCCCAGCCCATGCCAGCCGAATCATCAACGCCTGCAGTTGCCGGAAGAATATACTCGATAGTACCATTGGGATAATACTGAATAAGAATAGAAAATTAGGTAGCACAATTATTTTCATGAGCAAGATGCGCCCTAGTAGCGACAGTGGTAGAGATTTCCATTTTTCGACGTCCTACCCCAGTTGAGAGATGGCTGTTCCATAGTTCTCCCGCAGTACTACTTCTGAGTCAGTATGGAGTCGGATCCCTAAGTATCGTACTGCGTCCGTAGTCCATTGAATGGGGTATTCTGAGTCAAATTTTCGTGTAGCGGCGTAAGTGGGAACACGAGGGACTTATTCCAATTAACATGAATGCCAGAGGGAGAACTAAATAGGACCACTTCACGAAGCACCGTCGTCAGGTACTCTTCCGGGTCCCTAACGTATAATAGGGTCTCGTCCGCGAAAGTGGACAAAATTAAATTATATGTAGGAAATCTAATCCCCCTATGGCTATGGTATTCTCGCAGAGCACAGGCAAGCGGTTCTGCCACCAACCCATATAAGATAGGGGAAAGGGGACACCCCTGCCTTGTGCCTCTACCTATCTGTATAGGGTCCGTGATGAGAGATCCTATTCGTATACGGGCCGACGGGGATGTGTACAATTTAGCAAGCAGAAACAGTTCTCCTACACCAATCCTACTTAGGACGTGTCTTAGGAAGGGCCATTCGACAGAGTCAAAGGCCTTTTCCATGTCAAGGAAGACCGCGATCGCCGAGACTTCCGGGCGTGTATGTTGGAATGCCGCAAAAAAAATTTTTTATCAGGGGAAACCCAATCAAAAGTATCAAGACGAACCTTTGGCGATATTCTCCATGCCGCTCGATTTTTCCAAAAATAGAACAGAACACTTCTCCGACTGGACTAATTAGCCAGCGCACTTGGAAACCGAAAACGTTGTCTCACATCCGTTTTCTGTGAGACTTCCTCTTTGACCGTTTTACATCTGACACGGTTCCCCTTGAAACACCCTAAGGGAGTTGTTTACAGCATTGAAATAAAACATCGTCCTGATGATGGTCTTATCGATGAATACAACAAAGACCGAAACGTCGACATCCTGTTATCATCTCCTTTAATGCTGTCTTTAGACGCCAACCTACAACCACTTTTTATTGTTTAATTTGGGTTGTTTGTTTGATTTAGCTGGAGCTGATACTCAATGTTATGAACCATAGACAAAATACTGTCTTTCTTCGTTCATGACTTCTTTTGCTTGAATTAATTTGTGTTTTCACATCCCTTGTCACTTTTACAAAGTAAAGATTTGATTCAAAACAAACTCCCCTTTTTTTGCTCTGTTTTATCTTTACCTTCCATGCATTTATGCTGTGTTCAAAACAAATTTGATATCCTCTGGATACTTAAGAGTGTGAAATTGCAATACCACTCGTTGACTAAGAGAAAACATTTCTGAAATAAGTCCCTTGTAGCACCCTATGTTTTGAACCACGGAATGCCGCAAAGACAGTTCTAAGGTTATACGTGAGATTGCGAGTAGGGACAAACCCGGCCTGCTCAGGGGCCACTAACAAAGCAACTATGGGGCTGAGGCGATTAGATATCAATTTAGCGAAAATCTTCGCGTCCACGTTTAATAAAGACAGGGGGCGGTACGGTGCGCAGTCCTCCAGGTCTTTCCCTGGTTTAAGAATAGCGATCAATGAGGGGGCGTGGCCAGCAACATGGCCGAAAAGGTTGTGCCTCTGCGGAGCTCTGCCGAGCCATCCCAGATTCGACGTACTAAATAGCCCATGGACCCTATCATGCACTGCGGGGACATGCCCTGAGTCCCGTGAAGTGAGGAGACCTGAATGTAGCCCGTTTCCAGCGGGGTGGAGGCGCGGAACACGGAGAAACGAGAACGCGGCCCCGGGCAGTAGAGACTGACATGGCGGCGCCCTGACACCCGCCGCAAAACGCCGGAGGAATTCCAGGGAAGTGTGCGGGGGAGAAAATTGAGACTGTGCGGCCAGCTTCTCCCCCCCCCCTTCACGCGAACGGCGCGTGTCCAGCGTTCCGGTCAGAGGGGGCCAACGAGGCCGACCGGGGGACCGACGGAGCCCTGCAGTTTCCCGGGAGCGGAATACAGGACGGGCGCGCGGAGGAGGTGAGGGCCCCACCCAACAGTGGGAATTGAGCGGAGGAGACGTCGGCCCCGACCTACGGCGCGGACACCGGGCAGCGCGGGTCCAAGGGACACCCGGAGGACGGTAGGAGGTGGGACTCGGCTGGAAGACCCACCGGAGCCTCGTGACACCGTGCCTTTTCCACCCCAGTGCCAGGGGTTTCACCACTCGTCAGGCAGACTCTTGGGGGCGTAGTATTGGAGGGCCCCATGGCAGCGAGACACACCACCGACTGACGCTGCTGGGGCTGGGTGTGTCGCCTACATTGTCGGGACCACAGAGAGCTGCCTGTGGCCCCCACACCCAACTCCCACTCCTCCCCCACCCGCCTAGGGCTTTTGACCCAGCTGCAAGGGACTGCAATACACAGTCAAGCCCGGTGGAGCCACCCGCGGGGACCCCCTCCCCTCCCCCCACACCCACCGTCGCAGTCGGGAACAAGACACTGCCGGGGGACGGTTGAAGCAACGAGGGGGGGGGGAAACCATCACCACCCTCCCAGCTGACACAGGACCTCCACAGCTCTGGAAGTGGTGGAACGGGGGGGTCACACGTTGCTCCACTCCCACGGCCTGATTCACCAGGGGCTGGGGGCAGGAAGTGGGAAACCCTCACCGCGAGCCAGGAGCCACCGGAACCCGGCAGCGGACGGACGGCCTCAGCATGGGGAAGAAGGAGACAGTCACCCGGACCCCGAGGCAAGGTACCATAGACCGTTATGCGACAGCCCCTCCGGCCGCGGAACTGGAGGCCCAGGGATCGCGTTCGGATACGGCGCTATTGATGAATGCCATCCAGGCATCACAAGATGACATTCAGGCGTCCAGGGCCGCTCTTGAAGTAAAGATTGGCGAAGTGGGGTCAGAAGTCACGCTGCTCTGACAGAACTTCCGTAATTTGACAGAGGGTGACAGTGGCGGAGACGAGGCTGGGTGAAATGGAAGATACGCTCACCACACTTAAGAGGGACATGGCGGAACTACAGGCATCTCACAAACAACTCCTATGGAAGGTGGACGACGCAGAAAACAGGGCAATTCGCAACAACCTGCGCTTTGTAGGATTTAGGGAAGGAGTCGAAGGGAACAACATGGCGGCCTTCCTCCATACATGGCTGCAGGAGACCCTCAAGACGACACGCTTCTCTAATTGCTTCATCATAGAGAGAGCGCACAGGGCCCTACAGGCAAAGCCACCGGAGAGGGGGAGACCCCGGCTAATAATCGCCCACTTCTTAAACTTTGCAGACAGAGATCTCATCCTAAGGGAAGCCCGCCGTGTGGGTGAAATCAGATTTGAAAATGCGACGATTATGATTTTCCCAGACTGCAGTCAAGAAGTCCAGAGACAAAGAAGCTCCTTCGACTCGGTGAAGGCAAAACTGAGGAACTTAAAAATACAATATATGCTGCTCATCCCAGCAAAACTGAAGGTTATTTACGGGGACAAGTCATACTTCTTCACACATCCTGACGACGCATGGCAGTGGCTGGAGGAGCGCCCCCCGCGGCAAGGAACGACGGTAGAGAGACAGCAGGTGCCGGATAGAATGAGGTCGGCGAAGGCCTCGTGGGGTCTTCCAAAACCAAAAAGATCGAGAGGCCCGAGGGGGCGCAGGAGGATGACAACGACCCCATATCCGAAATTAAACCAGACCGCTCACAGGCGGGGACGCTCGGCCTCACCAGAGAGCGAAGGAAACGCAGAGTCAAGATTCTGCTGCCTGGAACGGTCCGCTCGATCAGAGGGAGAAGAAGACGCAGTCGAAAACACATCTGGGGAAGAGAACAATGATACGCAGTCCATGCACCCGCTGGTGGCGATGATCCGTGAAATGGAACAGGATACAGCTAGGGGAAACGGGACCCCGCAGGACGATAATCAGGACTCTCAGTCGTGATCGTGGGGAGATATGGGCATGCAGTTTCTGGCTCGGCAGAAATCCACGCAAGTTAACACACCCCCTACGAACTTTCTTAGTACAAGTGAGGAAATATGAATTTTGATGATCAATTGTGTCCCCTATCTTAGACCCCAACGACTCCGTGTACGCGCTACAAGTACATGTATGTTCCCTCCACTTCCAGCTATGAAGACGCAAATACATTTGCGTCCAACGTTAACATGTCCTCTTTCAGATCCACCATGAATGGGTCGAATATTCCGTTCCTAAGTATGCCTTGCCAACGTCTTTATGTGGTGTACTTTACACGTTTTTCAGCTCTGGCGAAGTAGGCCCTGAATTCTGCCATCGAACCTTTTCCTGCCTTCTGACTCTGAATGCCTCAGCCTGGGCCTGCATCTGTACCCGTGACCTTTGGCTTACTCCCTGCGCGGCTAGCGGTGCCTGGCTCATCCTGCCGGCCTGCCAAGACTGTATTCAACCTTCAAGTTATCTGCTCCGCTCCTCGAAAAATACATTCCTGTCTAGTAGTTCAAGTAAACATCCTTCCAGCTGCAGAGCAAAGGGCCCGGCCTCACTGTCTCCGTGCAAGTAATTCATAGCTCCTGTTACCATGGTAGGCCCATGCCCCCTCGCATCTCATGCAGACACAAAGACGCTTGTACACGCACCCACAGTTAGTATAGAATAGCCTCTGTCCGAGAGACCTTTCCTTCCAGATAATATAGTTCCTTAAACACAAGATATTAGATACGATTTGGGATTGGGTTGTTCTGACATCCCAGACTTCTGTCTCCTCATGTAGGGCTAAATGTCAAGTCCCCTTCACCCTCCAGTTACACGTCAATCACACGTCATGCTGCCTGCGCGCGCATCTCTGCCATGTATTTCTGCTGATACTGCAGGATTATCTTATGGATCCACCCACTTGTGACATCTTCTTAATGACGTTTCTAGTACACGCCTTCATGCACGCCTATTGTAACGCCTTCTCATTACGTATGTGTATTCTTATCTCTCCTCTCAGCTGTTACGCCTTCTGCATATGTCTTTACTGTAATGCATTGACTATATATATGAATGATTGTCAATAAAGTATTGTCTGTCAGTCCCTTCCCGAACCTACGTGGTGACGGAATGGTATGCCACCTTTGGCTCGAGCCAAATACCCATTCCTTTTTAAGGAATAAAACCCCTTTTGAAAACCTCAAATATCACGGATTTTGCCTCTTATTTTTCTGAGTTATTCTTATTGAACTTTACCGCATAAATCAAGTATAGGTAATTTAAATTTACCACATAATTGGCGCCCGAACAGGTACTCCTCCCCCATCTCACGCGCCGGAGGTGCGTTGCAGGCCTAGCCCCCTGCCACAGCCGGACGGACAACTACGCGTACCCGCAGGATTTCCTGTATCTCCCTCAGGCCAACGGAGGTGACTGAGGCTGCGATCAACACCCAGACGAGGCGGTGAGGAGTGCGGAGGATCCCGACCAGAGCCTAGCTGAGAGAGCAAGATCCGAGGTATACAGAGGCCCACCAGGTTCCGAAGTTCCGAAGTATCTGCGTCACGAGTCGAGTCCGGTCCAGTCCAGTCCAGTTTCCGAGGCCTTCCGTTCCGTGCTTCCCGGTGAGTACCATTGCTGGGGACGCATCTAAACGTGCGCATTAATTTGTGCCGGTCAAGACGGGTTTGGGTACACAGACCTGGTCTGCACTGTTTAGCAGTGTATCTGTACTGTTTTAGCAGTATATCCTGTCTGCACTGTTTAGCAGTGTATCTGTACTGTTTAGCAGTACATCCAGTATCATGCAGTTAGCTAGTTTTATTCTAATCATTGTTGTTCGTTTTAAAATGTTTTAATGTGTTTTCAAAATGTCGTGGTATGAGTGATTGTTCGATCTTCATTATTGTGATTATTGTGTTCATTGTGTTCATATCTAAGTAAGGACCAAGTAGCCTGATTTTTTAAGATGCCGTTATTCTCCAAATTAAGACAGATAAAAACTAGAAAAGGGATACTCGAGGAAGCCGTTCCCATTCCACCTAGGGACACTCCAGGGTACTTTATGTACCACAAACATGGCCTAGATGCCGTTTTATATCTCGATTTATGGGTGGACTACACCAAGGATCTAGCAGAGAATCAGAGATGGCCCGCTGCTGGGACATGGGATGCAGATTGCATCATGAGAGTAGAAGAAGCATTATGGAAAAAGAAAGCCAGACAGTCACAGAAAGATGCCATTGAATTATGGCGTAAAGAATCGCATAGGCGTACAGAAAAAGCACACAGAAAAGAAGAGAAAAGTAGAGATGATTCAGAAAAGGCCCGAGAAAATGTATTAGTTGAGGAAGGTATCCGAGTAAAAATAGAACAAGTAGATAGACAACGAAACACCCTTATGAATGGTATGTATCCTCTTCTGGCCGAGGGTTTACCTAAGGCCACCCCGGAAGTACCAAAAGATCTGCCACCCCCATTGCTCCCGACTAAAATGCACCAGAAAACTGCAAAGGACATTTTCCTTTCTTCCTATCTAGACGATGTAGCCCCCGAATATGTTAATACTACAGGCCCCGTACCGCCGCGCACACCCCCTACTGGCGGTGCTCGACCCCGAGATAGTCAGCCCCCACCTCCGCGACAAGCTACTCCTCCTCCCGTCCCAACCCTTCCAGCCGTTCTTCCACCTCTTCCTGCAACTATTCTTCCTACTTTGCACCCCACGAATCCCTTCGGAGCCGGCGCCTCAGGAGGCGCGTCCGGAGGGGCGACAGTTTTCCAGACAGGTTTCCAAACCCCACCACCAACACATAGGTGGACTTATAGGGATTTAGCACTACAACGTACACCTCAAACAGCCGATTTTGACATATATAAAGAACGTCTTGCGGATTGTAGATATGATCCAGTACCCGGTAGAAATGACGACAGATTAATACTCGCATCAGTGCGACTGAGACGGGTTACCAACTTTTTATTGACACTACCTGGAATGGTTGATCATCTAGACAGAATATATCATTTTGTTCAAACAGGGGAAGGCCCTGAAAGTATTGGCCAGGCCATGGCTCACCAGAAAGTTGACACTCAAGCCAAGATATTACGGTTTTTCATAAACTGCCTAATAAGAGAACAAGATAGGCCTGGTGTAGACCAGGAAGAGATGACAGCACTCAATAAATGGGGTCAGAATATAGCCGATGGGAAACATGATAAACAGAGTTGTATAAAGAACATGTATCAAAGAATCAGAAGCGCAGTAATAAAAATACATGAAAAAAGACAGTTAGAACCAGAAATAGAATCAGACAAGTTTGAATCCTCAGGGGAGGAGGACCCACTAGAAACGGCGACAGGACAAGCACAATTACCAGTTAGAGAAACGATAGCTTATGTAGGTAAGGGAAGACCCTATAATAATTCAATGCGTCCAGTACGTCCAGAAAGTAAAAGAATTTTTCAGGAAGCCATGTGTAATCCGAGAACTCCTGAACACTTATTCCAAGCCACTGACAACAGACTTCGAGAACGAATGGGGTACCATGTACTCGATTCTATGGATGAACAGGAATTAGCTAGGTCAGCAGTACAATGGGCTGACAACCCTGAGAAATATAGTGATGATGCGTTAGCACACACATTTTTGAATATGACACCAAGCGAACAGCGTTTAGCTGGTACATACATGATACAACACCTACTCTTATTATATAGAAGCCAACACTCTGATCCAGGTCCCCTGCCTGATATATTAGCAGAACTACTCCTGAATAAATGGAGAGGTTTAGGTACCGATCTAATTAAAGTAATTCTAGAACATCGGCACAGATATAGTGCCTTCCTATGTCCACAATCTGATTCAACACACTCCATGGAAAGAAAAATGTATTATATAGACAGACAGAATCCTTTACGAGAGGTGCACCCAGTCCAGAATGCTGATAATACACTTAGACGCGTGTTTGTGTACACGCCCATAACTAAAATAGAATTATTGGAAATTAAAAAATTAGTGCCTAGCCATGACAAAGATCCCGCAGGTTTTCACCGGGAAATAAAAGACATGTTACTCATGGGTGATTACACTTATCCAGACCTTATGAAAATATTGAAAGTACTATTGCCTGCTGGTATTTACGAGAAACTCAAAGAAAAAGAATGGGAAGTGGGAAATGCAAAGATTGATTGGACTGCATTAGAAAACGAAGAAAATACCCGAGTTCCAGGCCTAGGGCTTGGAGACAAAGTTAAAGCGTTGCCAGGATTGTTAGTACAAGTATTGCCACGTTTATTAAGTACGAAAAAGGAAGATTGGGGTGCAATCTCAGCCTGCAAACAGAAACCCGATGAAGACACTAGTGATTTTTATTCTCGATTTGAAAAATGTTTTGGTATTAACAGCGGTCTGAAAGCAAGTAGCGAATCATATCCACATCTTTTTGTAACAAAATTAGTCGAGAATTCACTGCCCCAGGTTAAGAACAGAGTACTGAAAGTCGAAAGCACTTGGCAAGCTAACACCCCGTCACAAATGTTACAAATGTTACAGTATCACCAGAATAGAATTAGAGAAGAACAAGAACACGAACTAAGACGTATGAAAGACACGAAAATGAAAATGTTAGTTGCTCAGTCAGTTCCAGCTGACGGTCACAAAAAGGGTGCGACCCAGCCCAGTAATTCGACGGCTCCTGTTAAAGGAGTATGTAACTATTGTAAACAGCCAGGTCACTATATAAACGATTGTGCAGTTCTGAAACACAATATCTCCACGGGTAAGACCAAGGAGAGACCACGTCCACCTAGACAAGATCAAGCCCAACAGCAAGTACCCCAGAATATACAGCATATACCACCTATGCCAGCTTCACAACAGACCGTAGCAGTACCAGAGCAACAGCCTATTGCCGCAACACAAAACACGACACAACAGATGTACCAGTATGCACAAAATGACTACCCCGATTATCAGCGATACACATGAAACAGCCTAGAGAGGGAGGTTGGCTTGCCTCTTATTGAAGTTCCTGTAGATCAAGAGGGTCCTTATGTACACAGTCAAGTATTAGGGAAAGACAGAAAGTTTTTAATTGATACAGGGGCAAGCCGTACAACGATTAGTCATGATGAGGTTCCAGGGGCACCCCTCTCAGGCTCACAGAATGTTTCCCTTGGATTTTCAGGAAAGCCTATTATTAACGAAGTATCACAACCTCTTCCTCTTGCAGTTGGTCCTCTAACACGGACTACAGATTTATTGCTTACCAAATCATGCCCAGAAAACTTGCTAGGTATAAAGACACTGAAAGCTCTAGGAGCTATATTATGCTGTTCTCCGGAAGGAGTACGATTATTCTTGCGAGATTTTAAAGGTCATTATGTATTGAGAGACATGGATCACCGATTACAGAAGGTCCCTGCACATTTGTGGGCACAAGGCCCCACTGATGTAGGTTGTATGCACATTACACCATATCGAGTCACACTCAAAACAGGAGTAGTATTACCACGAATTAGACAATACAAGTTACCCCCAGATGCTGTAGTGGCTTTGCTGAAAATAATTGACGAGCTCATTGCACAAGGAGTGGTTGTAGAGACCGACTCCAATGTATGTAATTCTCCTGTCATTCCAGTCCTTAAACGTACTGATCCAAATGCACCACCTGTTTATCGATTAGTTATTGATCTGCGCGAATTGAATAAATGCATTGTACCACAGTATCCCGTGGTTCCAGATATCTCTTCATTACTGACAGCTATTGATCCAGAAGCAGCGTTCTTTACTGTAATTGACCTCAAGAACGCCTTCTTTAGCGTCCCAATCGATCCGGAAAGCCAATACTTGTTCGGATTCAGTTTAAATGGACGAAGTTTCAAATTTGCACGCGCACCTCAAGGATTCACAGAAAGCCCCAGCATCTATAGCCAAGCACTGAAAAGACAACTCGACAGTATCCACATGCCTGTTAACACCGCCCTGCTTCAGTATGTCGATGATCTGCTGATCACCGCCCGAAGCGAACCCGAATGTGAAAAAGCATCACTGACGGTTTTAAATTTCCTGGCTGATAAGGGGCACAAGGTATCCCCTTCGAAGCTGCAATTCTGTGTTCAGCAAGTTGTGTACCTTGGTCACTTGCTGTCCAAAGTGGGGAGACAGCTCACACCTGATCGCATCCAGTTAATTGTAAACATGACACCACCCAAGACACAAAAGGAGGTGCGGGCCTTTATAGGCCTCACTTCGTACTGTAGACAATGGATTCCCCAATACGCATTCCTAGCAAAACCACTTATTCAGCTGACAACTCAGGAGGCAGCGACATCGACTGTCCTCCCTTGGACTCAAGAACATACACAAGCTTTTGAAGACTTAAAGAAAGCCTTATGTCAAGCACCAGTTTTAGCAACACCATGTTACAGTAAGCCTTTTACACTTTTTGTCACAGAACGTGAAGGCACTGCTTTGTCAGTGCTCCCTCAGGAACAAGCAGGTTCACACAAACCGTGTGCTTACTTCTCTAGCACATTAGATCCAGTAGCCCAGGCTCTGCCTGCGTGCTTGAAATCAGTTGCAGCGACAGCTTTAGCAATCAGACAAAGCGATTCCATAGTACTAGGACATCAATTGACAGTACAAGTTCCACATTCCGTGGAAGCTCTTTTAAATCGTACACAGACCCAACACTTGACTATAGCAAGACTAACAGGTTATGAATTGACATTGTTTCAGCCACACATAGAAATCAGACGCTGTAGTACATTGAATCCTGCCACACTTTTGCCATTAAGTGGCATAGACCCATTGGCACATGATTGCATTGAAGTCATTACTATTACGACAAAACCCAGACAAGACTTGACAGACGTTCCATTACCAGACCCAGACCTGACACTTTATGTGGATGGTTCATGTATGAGAACAGGTACAGGTGAATTAGTGGCCGCCTACGCAGTCACGACAGACACCGAAGTTATTGAAACCAATTGTATCGACACCCTGTCAGCTCAAGCAGCAGAGCTCATCGCTCTGACACAAGCCTGTATTCAAGCCAAAAATAAGAAAGTTAACGTATACACTGATTCACGTTATGCATTCGGAGTTGTTCACGACTTCGGAGTCCTCTGGCGAGAGAGAGGTTACTTAACTTCTCACGGTGCCAACATTCAACACGGTCCCCTCATTCAAGCCCTGTTAGATGCAATACATCTGCCTACTGCAATATCTATTATGAAGTGTAAAGCACATACAAAAGTCACCGATATCATTTCCCAGGGTAACGACCTGGCAGATCGAACAGCTAAGCAAACTGCTCAGAATCGAACTCATGTAACTAACTTGACAAAGACAATAGTTCCGACATCGACACACTGCATGACAGTTAAGGATCCCGCACATGATGTCATTGATATACAGACACATGCTACACCAGATGAAATCAAGAAATGGACTGAACTAGGAGGGATCCAAACAGATCAGGGATGGATGACGAAGGGAAAATCTACATGGTTTCTCCCCGACTCTATGGTTCAAGTCATCATTAACACGATACATAGCCCAGCACACCTAGGAGAAAAAGCCATGCTAGACAGTATTCAACATATATGGTCCAATAGAAACTTACGAGCAGCAGCCAAACAAAAAGTACGTACTTGCATGATATGTTGTCAGTTCAATCCAGGTAAAAGCATTCCCGTAGAGCAAGGTGGATTTCAGCCTCCCGATCACCCTTTTGAAGTCCTCCAGATGGATTATATCCAGATGGAACGTTGTCGAGGATTCAAATATGTCCTCGTAGTCGTATGTGCACTTTCCCGATGGACAGAAGCATATCCAGTCCCAGATTACACTGCTCCGACCACTGCCAAACAGCTGGTTCGTGAATTTTTCCCACGGTATGGTTTGCCCCGTATCGTGTACTCAGATAACGGTCAGCCATTCTCATCCGAGCTTGTGAAACACATTACACTTCTGTTAGGCTATCAGTGGAAATTCCACTGTGTCCGGCATCCCGAGGCAGCAGGTCTCGTGGAGCGTCATAATCAGACTCTGAAAATCCGACTTTCTAAAATCTGCAGAGAGAAAGGCGTTGACTGGATAGTAGCCTTGCCAGTTGCCCTTTTTTATATGAGGATGGTAGCGCATTCTCGAACCGGGCTATCCCCGTATGAAGTGGTCTTTGGTAGGCCACCAAATATGTGGGGGACGCCTATACCTCGTAAAATCACAGATGTTGACTGTATTATGCTGACAGATTACCTTGCCTCCTTGATGTCTGCACTACAATCTTGTCGTTCACAGGTAGCTGCAGCCTTTCCCGACAACACCGAGGTGAAGCCCCATCAAGTGGTTCCTGGTGATTTTGTTTTCGTTCGTAATTTCGACCGGAGAAGTCCGCTGGAGCCCCGCTGGCAAACCCCGAAATTGGTTCTTCTGACGACGAGGACCGCCGTGAAGGTGGAGTGCAGAAAAGGGTGGCTGCACTCAAGCCACGTTAAGAAGTTTCACGGACTCCCTTCGGACTTGGACTCTAAGCCCTGCCCTCCTCCACAGACTGATTCAAAACTCCCCCTGGTTGAGAAAACCGCCTCCGAGGAATATAGACTGAAACTACGGTCTAGCAAGTCAGACAGTTTAATTGTTTAAGTCCTCCCCTAGGTGAATCGGTTAAATTAGTTTCTGACATGTATCCCCTAGACCGAGATAGAGAGAGAGATAGACAGAAACAACTCAAGAAACGTGCATATTGTAAATCTCTTCGTAGTCACTGTATAGTGACATTATTGATTATGTTCTTTCTGAGTCTGCTGATTATTGCTGCCAGTATATTATTGCATATATATTACCCTATTTTCAAGCGTGCACCATCTGCTTACAATGTCAGTGCCGAACATTCTTTTAGCGAACTACCTCCACACGAATTGTCTTACAGACTTGCGCTGCGCAACAACACATTCATTAGTATGTTACATCACTCCCATCAGACCAACAACGCTACAAATTGTTGGATATGTGGCCGACTCCCTCCCTACCAGAAATACAAAGGAGTTCTGCCCCTCTTTCCGTACCCGTTCACTCGCAATGGCTCATGTGGTGCATGGTTTAGACTGATTAATTCTTTAGATTCTGATACTATAGTTTATGAAGGAAATTGGGTTTGGGGAAACCTGAACTTAGTTCTGCTTAAAGCCTGTTACCCTGACAAGAAGGGACTTCCCACCAGGACAGGAACTGATCTAGAAAATGAAGTATATGGATTAGGTAATTATACCATTAACCTCATGATTTTAACGGTTGAATCCGAAGCTGCACCAGTATTGCCTGCTATGTCAGTATTGCCAGTCACAGGTGAATTATGTATCAGAAAGAATGGTTCAGTACACTTAGGTCATAGTAAATGTACTACTGTGGTCGAATTCAGTGATCAAGGCAAGTCTACATTCAGAGCTACTCGTCATTCCTACTTCGTTTGTGGTCATACCGCATACGTACGCTTACCTTTAGATTGGGATGGTACTTGTTATATTGCATTCCTTCTGCCACCTGTTTTCCTAGCCCCTCCTGATTATCATAGAAATACCAATCTAGTAAACAATAGACTTCGAAGAGATCTCCCGATTGTCGACTACACTGAAACGGCATGGGAGCAATACACAGACTTCAATAAAGGTTTCTTTCCCTACTTAGGTGCTGTCTTTAATAGTAAACTGATACGCAAATTAACTAGAACCCTCGAAGCAGTAGTGAATGAAACTACTTCCGCCCTAGGCAACTTGACAGAGGAGCAGTCTGCTATGCGGGTTGTTGTTCTTCAAAATCGTCTTGTCATTGACGTCATCCTAGCAGATAGGGGCGGAGCCTGTAAGGTCATCGGGTCGAGCTGCTGTGTTTTCATTCCAGAAAACGCGCCAACAGTATATAAAGCTATAACACGTCTTCATAAGATTGCAAGTTTGATACATCAGAATCCAGGCACCTGGACTTGGTCCGGTTGGTTCTGGACAACGTTGACCACCTGGGGATGGAAGATCCTATCCTTCCTAGGCATTGGCCTTCTTATAGTATTTAGTTGCTGCCTATGTCTGCAATGTGGGCCAGCGATTTGCGGCCTGTGTGCCACATCATGTATTCCACATTCAAGTTCCCATTCAAAAGGCCATAAGAAGAAAGAAGAGCAAATGATGTTACGAGAACAGATTGATCGATTCATGAGGATCGATATATCATGAAGGGTCCGTAGGGGACAAGGAGGGAATGAGGAAATATGAATTTTTATGATCAATTGTGTCCCCTATCTTAGACCCCAACGACTCCGTGTACGCGCTACAAGTACATGTATGTTCCCTCCACTTCCAGCTATGAAGACGCAAATACATTTGCGTCCAACGTTAACATGTCCTCTTTCAGATCCACCATGAATGGGTCGAATATTCCGTTCCTAAGTATGCCTTGCCAACGTCTTTATGTGGTGTACTTTACACGTTTTTCAGCTCTGGCGAAGTAGGCCCTGAATTCTGCCATCGAACCTTTTCCTGCCTTCTGACTCTGAATGCCTCAGCCTGGGCCTGCATCTGTACCCGTGACCTTTGGCTTACTCCCTGCGCGGCTAGCGGTGCCTGGCTCATCCTGCCGGCCTGCCAAGACTGTATTCAACCTTCAAGTTATCTGCTCCGCTCCTCGAAAAATACATTCCTGTCTAGTAGTTCAAGTAAACATCCTTCCAGCTGCAGAGCAAAGGGCCCGGCCTCACTGTCTCCGTGCAAGTAATTCATAGCTCCTGTTACCATGGTAGGCCCATGCCCCCTCGCATCTCATGCAGACACGAAGACGCTTGTACACGCACTCACAGTTAGTATAGAATAGCCTCTGTCCGAGAGACCTTTCTTTCCAGATAATATAGTTCCTTAAACACAAGATATTAGATACGATTTGGGATTGGGTTGTTCTGACATCCCAGACTTCTGTCTCCTCATGTAGGGCTAAATGTCAAGTCACCTTCACCCTCCAGTTACACGTCAATCACACGTCATGCTGCCTGCGCGCGCATCTCTGCCATGTATTTCTGCTGATACTGCAGGATTCTCTTATGGATCCACCCACTTGTGACATCTTCTTAATGACGTTTCTAGTACACGCCTTCATGCACGCCTATTGTAACGCCTTCTCATTACGTATGTGTATTCTTATCTCTCCTCTCAGCTGTTACGCCTTCTGCATATGTCTTTACTGTAATGCATTGACTATATATATGAATGATTGTCAGTAAAGTATTGTCTGTCAGTCCCTTCCCGAACCTACGTGGTGACGGAATGGTATGCCACCTTTGGCTCGAGCCAAATACCCATTCCTTTTTAAGGAATAAAACCCCTTTTGAAAACCTCAAATATCACGGATTTTGCCTCTTATTTTTCTGAGTTATTCTTATTGAACTTTACCGCATAAATCAAGTATAGGTAATTTAAATTTACCACACAAGTTATTTTGCTGTGTTTTGCCTTCTTACACTTATTTAAGGTAGATGGGGGAAATTTTGTTCGCTCTTGGACCACTGTCCGGGAGATGGGGTGTTAGAGGGTGCCTCAGGGGTGGGCGATAGACCTTCTCTACTCGAAAGTACCTGAAGATGCTGACAGCAGCGAGGGGCCTGGCGGGGGGGAGGTGGGGTGGGAGGGGTCGAGAGGGGTGTTCATGGTTTCATGGTTGGGGGTTTTTGGGAGAGTATGATGGGTGGGTTGGGGGAGGGGGAGATGTTGGGGGAAGGGGAGTTGATTAAGCATGACATGTTGAGCGTACGCACACACGACCACACAACCCTATGTATAAGACATTGGCCTAGATTGACTCTTGATGCACGACATGGAGAGGGATAGCCTGACGGGCGAGAGTGAGAGACTGGATGAACTGCGGGTACTCACATGGAATGTTAATGGCCTGGGCTGTAAAGTTAAGCGGGGGCTGGTAAATGCTTATGTGAAGAGATCTGGGGCTGAGGTTATACTCCTGCAAGAGACACATCTACGGGGCATGGCCTGGGCCTTTCTGGCATGAGGATGTTATAGAGTATTGGTCCATGCAGGATTCACGTCAGGCTCGAGAGAAGTCGCAATCCTGATTAAGAAATATCCACCCATGCACATAACTCAGACCTGGATAGACGCACAAGGGACATACGTAGGGGTGAGGGGACACTGGAATAGAAAGGAATACACGTTTATATCAGTGTATGCCCCACCCAAACTCCAGGCAACTACACTTAAGGGGGTCGCTGACATACTTCTTAATACCTCTGACACGATCCAGTCCTGGGAGGAGACTTCAATGATGTGATGGACTTGGAGTTGGATAGGACGGGAGGAAGGGGCAGGCCGGCTGGACCGACTCTTCTGGCGGCCACAATGGAAACAGTGGGCCTAGTAGACGCATGGCGATGGCTACATCCAGAGAGTAGGGAATACTCTTTCTTCTCGGGGGCGCATTCTGGACTTAGAACGGGAACACCTGACCACTAGAGGCCAGGGAACGCTTAGATGACTAACAGATGTACGGGTCCAATACAGGCATCTGGTAACGGGTGAGGCGAAAGCACAGGCCCTGGCGACACTACACCGCCTCTATGACGTGGGGGACAAGTCCGGACGGCTCCTGGCTATGCTGTAAACGGAACTGGGTGAGAGGCCTCATTGCACTGTGGGAAACTGCGATTACTGTTGTTGATCAAGGGGAGGGAAATGTAGATGGGGAGGCGGGAATAAGGGGATGCAGCCCAACATTAACATGCTTGATGTTTGCTATCTTGATGTTAAAAGCTATTAAAAATAAAAATAAAATAAAAAGAATAGCACCAATATCGCCTCTCGCAGAGTAGGCGGCATGGTGCCCGTGTCTGCCATATCCTCAAAAAGGGTAATTAGTCGTGGAATCAGGAGATCAGTGTATGCCTTATAAAAGGCGACAGTGAGACCGTCACTTCCCGGCGTGCTCTCAGCCTTCATAGCCGACAATGCGCACACTATTTCCTCCCATTCGATCGGGCGCACCAGGAACTCGCGGTGTAAATTAGAAAGCTAGGGCAGCTCTATGTGAGTTAGATAGTCAAGTATGCGTTCTTCTGGAGAGGGACCTCTCGAGGCGTACAACGTTGCATAATACTTCCGGAAACTCTCCGCAACTTGTGCATCTGTAAGCGGTGCCTCAGTCGCCGTGGACCTCATAACGGGAATTGTCATTCCCGTTATGCCACTTAGCTAATTGCGCAAGCAACGCACCAGGGCGCTGCCCTTTGCCATATACTCTAGCAATCGAACATTTCCCTAAATGTTTGACTTCGGAGTCAGCCTCCTCGTGGTATTCCCGGAGTGTTTGAGCAAGTTCTCGAGTGAGGCCCTCACTACCATTGTGTAAGCGTTTCCACTATAGTTCCAGAAGTTTGGATTCTAAAGTCTGTAGTCGATCCCTCGATTTTAGGACCCGCGAATGCTTAGAGATTGTGATACCCCTGATATACACCTTGAACGTCCCCTAGACAGTCCGGAATGAGTCCACCGAGCCTACGTTAGTGTAAAAAAATATCTCAATGGCCGTCGCTTGCTCCTCCCTGAAAGAGGCATCTAGTAAAGTGCATGGAGGGATGCGCCAAGCGAATGGCGGTACACGCCGCGCCGGTGTAGCTACCGACAACAGAATTGGTGAATGGTCTGAATATGTACGCGGAAGAATAGTGCAGTTCTGGATTGCATAGGTAAGAGGAGCTGAGACAAGCCAGTAATCTATCCTAGTGTGTATATTATGAGGGTCCGAGTAGTGTGTATATCCCACTTGAGTAGGGTGCCTATGTCTCCACACGTCACATAAGTCCAGTCTAGTCATGTGCGTCTCCAGCGCTCTAGCAGAAGCCGAGAGCCAACGGACTGGGCCCTCTGATCTATCAATGTGTGGTTGTCTGATCATATTAAAATCTCCCCCCCAAAGTATGTCACCCCCCGAGCATGCCGTGACCTTGGTTGATAACTCTGAATAGAATTCCGGGTGGTCATAATTGGGGCCGTAGGTGTTCATTATGTAGAGCTCTATACCCCTTCCGAAGCACCTCGTGATCGTGTACCGACCGTCTCTATCAGTCCCTAGCGGCGTCATTGTAAAAAAGGACTTCGGGTTGACCCACGTGAGGACCCCACTGGTGTGTTATGTAAACCCAGCTGCATGTATATTACCCATGAAGCCCCTGTATCGTAGGATGTGGCTGTCTGGGTGTAGATGTGTCTCCTGTAATAGTGCTATATCAACGCCATGTCTAGCAAAGTATTGTAGAACCTTCCTGACCTGCCTGTGTCATTAAGACCACGGACATTCCAGGTTATCAGCGTCAGAATGTCCAACATTTCCCTTGAAGAGGCCATCCTATCTACGGCGGTCTGTCTGCATGTCTCAGTAAAAGTGTCTGAACTAACCTCCCAACATGGTAATTTGCAGGTAATTTACAACAAACATCCCCCCACCATAAATATTCCCTTCTCAGCTCCTGAGGAGGGCAACAGTATTGTCACCCCCCTGCGCCCACCCACGCCTGCCCATCCTCAACTAGGCCGCAATCAACCCCTCTCCCCAGCAGAACCTCCCTAGCCTCCCAGCCCCACCCCAGTACCTCTGAACTCATAAAGGAAAAACAAAACCTGTTATCAATTCTCAGTGGAATTCACACGGGGCAGAGGTAGCCAGCAGAAAGCGGGCTCTATGTATGGCTGTGCCTTATGACTGCCCGCTCCACCCCTGTCTCTGTACCCAAGCGTCATGCGTGTAACCACAAATTCTATCTCGGTGTCCTCCATGTTGGGTGATTGCAAACCTGCACTCCCATGATCCTCCGGTGAACGGTATATGCCACTGAAATGTCCCCCCATTCGCAGAGGGTAGCATTAACATTACAATGCAAAATTACAGTAAAGCAGGTCATCACCAAATTCAGCCATAAGCATGCTCCCCTTAATGAACTGACTCATCCGCTGAAGCACCTCCAGTACCCAGCGGTCCACCTCCCCCTGCCACCCTCCCCCCCCACATCGCATAAACTCTCCAATGAAGCTGGAATGCATCCTAACCAATTAGTCACACAACACTAACGACCGCACTCCCCCCGCACATGACAATGCAAATCGTGGTGCTTATCTGTATGAGACTCAGTTAGTCCTGTTCGTCCATTAAGCCTCCCGCCTCCTCAGCCGCTCTATTCGGGGAGGAACGACTCTCTTTGCACCAGTCCTTGAGGGCTCTCTGCAGTGCCATAGGGTCCGTGAAGATCATGGACTTCCCTTTTCTGTTAATTCTTAAAACTTTGCATGGTATAACATCGCGTAATCTGCGCCCATTTCACGTAGCTGACGTTTCATCGGGATGAACTGGCGCCATGCTTCTTGCACCCTGGCGGTGAAGTCCGGAAACAGTGAAAGGACCGAGCCTTCATATTGGAGTGGTTGTTTTTTCCTCGCCAGCCTAAGTGCCGCATCTCGGTCTCTATAGTTAAGTAACTTAGCCTTGATGGGCCTCAGTGGCGCGCCCGGCTTTGGTCGCGGGCCCTTTCCACTACGAACATTGCCGAGAAAGCAGTATCGCCAAGGAGCTTCTTTAGGAGATTTTCAATAAAGACTTCCATATTTCCAGTCTGTGTATTCTCGGGCAGGCCTGTGATGCGAAGGTTACATCTCCAAGAGCGGGCTTCTAAGTCCTCCGTCTTGTCCTGCAGCATTTGCATTGCTCTATTCAACAGTTTAAGGAGGTCTGTGCTTCCTCCACCTCAGTTAGCCGGCGCTCAGACATATCTATTCGCTCAGCTTGTTTATCGAGCCTCTTCGCATGTGGTACATGCGGTATGTGAGCGCATCCATCTTGAATCCTAGCGTGGTATCCCTCCTTGTAGACTCTTTTCCATCGCTAATAATAGGCCTCGTATGTCCCGCTGGGGAAGTTCCTCCGTCGTCTCTCGTTCCCCCGGGTCTTTCCCTGATGCGGAATCACCAGACTTGGTCCCTTTAGGATCGAAAGATAGCTTGGGTTGCGTCCTGTCTGCGCGCCCCATCTCGACAGGACCTGCTGGTCCACCACCACCTGTATCGAGGAGTAGCCCCCAATTTGTTGTCGTCCGGGTCTCCGCTTTGCAACCCCAAGCGCTGGGACAGCACCGTGGTCTAGTCCGGTTGGTATCAGCTTAATCCTGTCACGCCCAATTCTACCAGTTCGTCGTCAGGCGCACTCCAGAACTATGGGAATGTCCAGTAGGAACGACGCAAAGCACCGCAGGTCAGCTCAGCAACTCGTCTATCTCCTCGAGGTAATTAGTGGATGTACAGCTGTTATGTTGGTTACTCCTCAGCAAACTTCATCCCCTCTAGATCAGGCAGTGCATATCCCAGCACGGGGAGGAGACGGGGGGCCAAATAGCACACCGCCGTGGTGTGTCCCAGCGCGAAGCAGGGCGCCAATAACCCCGTTGGGAAACTCTCAGCTTGTGCCTTTAAATCTTAACTGGGAGTAAACCCTCCGCCACTTTGTTCCTCTTGTAGTATGGTGATCACTCCACATGCCCCATGCCGTACTGCCGCGTCCGACCCCCCGGCACTGCCTGTGGTCTCGAGTAGCTCCTAGAGCGTCGCAGCTCCGCAGCCTCTTCTCACCCCCAGTAGGGCCCTTAATATCTTAGTCCGGCCTCCAGCGCCTCCGCGCGCCGACGCTGCAAATAGCCAAAGGCCCCCCAAGACGCAGGGGGCCCTCACGGGCCGCGGCAGGGACCGCCCACCCGCTCCCAGAACCTCCAGTTATTCAGTGCCGCTCCCCGTCAATGCTCCATCGCTGAGGCTCACCTTCTCTGAGCTCGGCATACATGTGGGTACACCTGGGCAGTCCTTCCACACAAGCCGCAGCCGCAGTCGGCACCTCCGCGCTATGCGCTCCACACCAGGCCCAAGGGGCTCGCTCTCTCCTGCCGGGCCCGGGCGGCGCCACGCCTCAGCGTCCGATCGATCTTCCGGCCGGGAGTAATTGGAGAAGCGTTGCCCAGGAGCCCCCCGGCCGCCGAGAGTCCTTTCAATGATCGCGGGCAGCCCCCGCCGCGTCCCAGACTTCAGCCCTTCTCCGCCACACAGGCCGCGTATAGCGGGCACGACTCGTGCCGCTAGGTCTCAGCGTCCGCCGCGGAGCAATTGGTAAGGGACAGAACCCAGACTCGCTCCACCTAAGGTCCGCACATGTCCAGTTCCACAGGGTCACAGGTAGTGGTGTTTTTGCAGCAGGTTAACACGCAGGAGAATTGAAGGATTACTGGCGAAACGGAGGAGCTCTCGGCTCAAGCAGCCATCTTGGTTGCGAGCTTGCTCCGCCCCCCCTGTATGGATGATTATCATGTCATGGCACTTAATTAAATGGGGCAGTGGTAGTGCTGGCCCGGCTCCAGTTGCGAATATGCTACTTACCAGTATGCATCTGTTCTTGGCATGTAGGGCTGCTGACATTCATATCTGTGCATAGATCGCCGCCTAGTGTTGGATCCAGATGATTGCACATTGTTGTCCTGGAAGAGTTTTCGAAGTATCACGAGATAGGTGGCTCCTCCCCTGGATTACAGTGCGCATGGGCATCCACTCCATCCTCAGATTGTTTTTTGCCATTGTGGCAAAGATGGAGTGTAACACCGTAAGTGATGACCATGATAAGAGTAATTCTGAGTGCTGCAGCCGCTACAGGCGCCGGGGAGGAGGGCGGGCGATATGAATGTCAGCAGCCCTACATGCCAAGAACAGATGCATACTGGTAAGTAGCATATTCGGTTCGAGGCATGTGGGCTGCTGAATTCATATCTGTGCATAAAATATATAGCAGTCCCTCCATTAGCGGCGGCCGCCTGTGCCAGCTGCAGCAGTTTGAAAAAGTGTTTTTAGAACAGCCTGCCCTACAGCTGCCTGCTGTTTGGAGTGCACATCTACGCAGTAGTGTTTTGTAAATGTGTGTGTGGTAGACCATGTGGCTGCTCTACATATGTCTTCTAAAGGAATATTTCCAAGGAAAGCCATGGAGGCCCCCAACTTTCGCGTGGAGTGGGCTCTTGGGGGAACCGTTAATGTGCGCTTGGCCTTTTGATAGCAAATCTGAATGCACTTAACGATCCACCTGGCTATACCTGCTTTGGAAATGGGGTTGCCTTTGTGTTGTGGCGAAAAGGCAACAAACAGTTGTTTTGTTTTCCTAAAGTCTTTGGTCCTATCTATGTAGTACATTAGAGCTCTTTTGACGTCTTGTGTGTGGAGCATTCTCTCTGCCACTGACTCAGGATTCTGGAAGAACACTGGCAGTTCTATAGTTTGATTGATATGGAACTGTGAAACCACTTTAGGCAGAAACTTAGGGTTAGTGCGGAGTACCACCCTGTTGGAGTGAATCTGTATAAATGGCTCCTGGATAGTTAGTGCCTTAAGTTCACTAACTCGTCATAGCAATGTGATTGCTATTAGGAAAGCCACTTTCCACGTCAAGAATTGAATCTCGCATGAGTGTAGAGGCTCAAAAGGTGGACCCATCAGCCTGGTGAGGACCACGTTTAGGTTCCATACAGGCGCTGGTGGGTGTCTGGGAGGAATAACTCGTTTGAGTCCCTCCAGAAAGGCTTTGATGGCAGGCAAAAGTGAGAGATGCTGCCTGTTCTGGAGATAAGCTGCTATTGCGGACAAATGTATACGAATGGAAGCATAGGCCAGATTGCATTTGTATAGATGTAACAGATAACAAATGATGTTGTGAGTAGATGCATCTAGCGGGTTGATGTTTGTGGTCGGCACAATAAATGACAAACCGCTTCCATTTTGCCGTATAACATGCTCTATGGTTGGGCTTTCTAGCCTCCCTTATGATATCCATACAGTCAGGAGGCAAGTTGAGGTAGCCAAATTCTAAGACCTCAGGAGCCAGATCGCCAGGTTGAGTTGTTGCGGATCTGGATGCTGAATGTCGCCATGGCTCTGCGTCAAAAGCCTGGGTGTGAGGTGCAGCCTTTGAAGCGGTACCACGGATAGTTCTAGAAACGTGGTGTACCATGGTTGGCGTGCCCACGTCGGAGCAACCAGGATGAGAGTCATCGAGTATTGCTTCAGCTTGCGTGCCACCAGCGGTATTAGAGGTGCTGGGGGAAAAGCGTACACAAATATGCCTGACCAGTTCATCCATATCGCATTGCCCTGCGACTGTGGGTGTGGGAACCTGGCGGCAAAGCTTTGGCATTTGGCGTTTTCCTTTGGGCGAACAGGTCTATCTCTGGATGACCCCACTGCTGCAAGTACAGCTGGAGTACTGATGGATGTATTTCCCACTTGTGCATCTGGTGGCTATACCTGCTGAGCAGGACCGCCATCTGATTGTCCTTGCCCCGGAGGTGTTCCGCCATGAGGAAGATGTTCCTCTGAATGGCCCACTTCCACATGCTCTGAGCCAGATGAGACAACTGTGGAGAGTGTGTACCTCCCTGCTTTTGTATGAAGTACATGGCCGTCATGTTGTCCGTCCGGATCAACACAACCTTGTTGCACAGATGTACCTTGAATGCTTTCATCGCCATGAAGATAGCCATCAGTTCTAGAAGGTTGAGGTGCATCTTCCTCTGCTGTGCTGTCAATAGTCCCTGCACTGTGTAGTGGAGTACATGAGCTCCCCATCCCTGGAGAGATGCGTCCGTCGTCAGAATAATCTGTGGCACAGGCTCCTGGAACGGTCGGCCCCTGCAAAGGTTTTGTGGATTCCGCCAATGCAGAGAGTTGTATGCGCGACCGGTCACCAACACTAGGTCTTTCAACTGTCCGTGAGCCTGATTAAACTGACGTGCTAAGCACTCCTGAAGCAGACGCATGTGTAGTCTCGCGTGCAGGACTATGAAGATGCAGGAGGCAATCATGCCTATCAACTGCATGAACACTCGTGCTGGAAGCGAGTGTTGTGGTTTGAATTGTGTTATCAGCAATTGCATGCTGTTGATCCACACTGAGTTTGGCTGTGCTTTGGCTGCCAGAGTATCTATTGTCGCACCCAGATACTGCCGTACGTGGGCGGGCTGAAGGTGGGACTTTGGATAATTCAGTGAAAACCCCAGATCGTGAAGAAGGTGAATGGTGTGGGACATGTGGGCGGCACACTGCTGCGCCGACTTTGCCTGGATAAGCCAGTCGTCCAGATAAGGGTAGACGTGAACGTTCTGTCTCCGTAGGTGTGCAGCCACTGTCGCCAGGCACTTGGTAAACACCCTGGGCGCCGTCGTCACTCCGAAAGGGAGGATCTTGAACTGATAATGCTGATCCTGAATGGTGAACCTGAGGTATTTTCTGTGTGACGGGTGTAGCGGTATATGGAAATATGCATCCTTCAGATCTAATGTTGCGAGGAAATCTCCCTGACTGAGTAACGGTAGAACCTGCTGTAATGTGAGCATGTGAAAGTGTTCTGATAGAATGTACTGGTTTAGGGGCCTGAGGTCCAGTATGGGTCTGAGGGACCTGTCCTTTTTTGGGATCAAGAAGTACAGCGAGTACACCCCTGTACCCTTTTCTTCCACAGGCACGAGCTCTATGGCTCCTTTTTGCAGCATGACGACTACCTCCTGCTGCAATAATTGCAAATGCTCTGTGGATATAGGACGGTGTCTTGGGGGTATGTTGGGTGGAGTGGATGTTAACTCCAGACAATAACCGTACTGGATAAGCTGCCTCACCCACCTGTCTGTAGTGATGGATTTCCAGACCGACAGGAACCGTTGCAGTCTCCCCCCTACCGGTGTGGTATGGTCGGGGGGCAGTGACAAGACGTCACTGTTTGTTAGTGGCGGAGGATCGGGAGCTGTTGTTTCCACGACCTCTGCCCTTGGTGCTGTTTCCACGATAGCCACCCCTACTCTGTTTGGTGTAGGTGGTCTGCGTGCCTCCTTTACTGTATTGTGTCTGCTGGGACAGCTGGCCTCTGGAAGCTCCTCTATTGTTGGAGCGACAAAAGGAACCACCCCTGAACTGCTGCGACTGTAGAGCCCCCATAGACTTTGCAGTCTCAGTGTCCTTTTGATTTTTTCCAAGGTGGTGTCCACCTCTGGGCCAAATAAGTGATCAGGGTTAACAGGCTGATTTAGTATGGTGGTTTGTATCTCAGGCTTGAAACCGGAGATTCTCGGCCAGGCATGTCGCCGTAACATCACACTTGTATTAATTGCCCTGGCTGCGGTGTCTGCTGCGTCCAGCGCACACTTGATAGATGCATTTGATAAAAGTTTCCCTTCTTGTATTAGCATCTCTGCTGCCTCCTTATATTCATCTCATTAGAGAAGGACAAGGGGAACCCATTAATGTGGCTCGGGACCATGGGTATCAAGTATTTATCAAAACAACAAGTGGTCCTGAGCATACAAGAATAAGGGAAAGCACAAATGTTGTATATAGACCACAATGGACTTCTATATAGTTGAGAGTTCCTTTTCCAGCCGGGCAAGGAATATTTAATGATTTGATAGATTATTTGATCTCAAAATACATCACATAACCCGAAACAGTGGGGTTATAGTAGGGCACAGTCCTGTGCCTTACAGAGGGAGGAAGTGAGAAAGTAAAAGTAAATGTTGAAATGACTTGGGGCAATCACACGTGTCAGAAGGCTTTTGCTGTAATTCATTGGTTGGGAGTTACACATTACCATCTGAGTTGCGTGGAAATTTGTTCAGGCAAAATTATTCTCTTGTCCTGAAGATGATCCCGTTTTAACCGAGCTTGGGATCGAAACGTCGGCTCCTTTTAGAGTAATTCATACATGTAACTCTACTGCATTTATGTTTGTATGTGTAACTCCAGGATACACTGCCAATGTAAATCAATATCAGTGACCTGTAAGCTCACTCTGTTTGCCTGATATTTCCTTTCACTTACTTTTACTTTCTCACTTCCTCCCTCTGTAAGGCACAGGACTGTGCCCTACTATAACCCCACTGTTTCGGGTTATGTGATGTATTTTGAGATCAAATAATCTATCAAATCATTAAATATTCCTTGCCCGGCTGGAAAAGGAACTCTCAACTATATAGAAGTCCATTGTGGTCTATATACAACATTTGTGCTTTCCCTTATTCTTGTATGCTCAGGGCCACTTGTTGTTTTGATAAATCCTTATATTCATCTGGCAAGTGTTGTAACAGGGTTTCAAGTGTATCATAATGAGCCCTGTCATATCTGGCTAAGAGTGCCTGTGTGTTGGAGATGCGCCAGATATTGGCCGCTTGAGCTGGCACCCTTTTCCCTGATGCTTCTAGCACTTTAGATTCTTTGTCAGGGGGAGGAGCATCACCCGTTGTTTGCGAGGTCGCCCGCTTCCGGGCATTGGAAACAACCAGAGAGTCCAACGGCAACTGTCCCTTGATATACGTAGGGTCCCCACGTGCCGCTTTGTATTTTTTCTCAATTCTGGGGTTTATCACCCTTGCCCTTGTGGTCTCCTTAAAAATGTCTCCAGCATGTTTCAGGACACCCTTTAGCATAGGTAGAGTCTTGACAGTTCTCTCTGAGGTTGAGAAGGTGTCAAACAAAAAATCCTCTTCAATAGGGTCAGCATGGAGCTGGACATCATGATTTTTTGCTGCCCTTTCAATAAGGGCATTAAACGCAGCCGTGTCTTCAGTAGGCGAGGTTTTCACAGCATAGACATGACTGTCTGGGGCAGTTTGTGGATCTCCTGGGTCAGCAGCATCTGTCCAGGGTTCAGTGTGATCTTCAGGATCAGTGTCTACAGGATAACTGTAGGAGCAGTGTCTTGTCCATGTGGTGTTATAGGTTCAAAGAGAAGAGGTGACGTAGCAGAATCCCTCTTTTTCTTTAATGGAATTTTATATGACTCCATAGGCTGTTCAGGGGCGATCTTTCGCTCGTAAATAGAAAGTCTAACCGTCTCGGCGTTGATGAACTGCCTCGAATGATCTTCAGGCGGAGGTTGTCGATGCTTGGTGGCCACCTCCTCAGTTGTAGGCTTCGGCCCCATGGACACCTTCTTGGTCGCTTCGACGGCCGTCCTAGGGGCGAAGGCCTTAGGTACCACTTTCGGCGGCAGTGTGAACTGGATGGGTGCCGACGATTTTGGAGGTTTACTGACTGGCTTCGGGGGTGGAGTAGCCTTTGGTCCGACACTAGTAGCCTTCTCTTTAATGCGCTTCAGCGAGTCCGACACCTGCTTCGAAAAGGAGGCGGATGGCTGTGTTGACTCAACGGGTTCCTTCGAGCCACCGCCAGGTGTGGACTCGAGGTCTGTACTGCTTTTAGCCTTGTCGGGTCGACGCTTAGGATCGAGAACTTTCTGAGTTCCGAGTCCCTTGTCTGTGTCGACGGCTTTCGGCGCCGACTTCTTCGGGTCGACGTCCTTGACCAGTTTCTTCGGTGCCCCGGTCTTCGGCTCGACACCCTTTAGCGACCTCACCGGGTCGATAACACTCTTCTGTTTTGTCGGTGCCGATGTTTCAGAGGTCTTCGAACCGACCAAAGCAATACACACTTTTGGTTTCGATTTAGCGTCCAGTGCTTTCGGTTGTGTAGACACCGATGCTTTTGGTTTCCATTTCGATCAGTCAACCGATGGCTCGTTAGAAATGTCTTTAGCCGGGTCTTGAGGCGAGGCTGTAGAACCAAGTGTACGATCTCGGGTAAGGCCATGTGGCGATCCCTCGACCTGAGCCTTATCGAGTGTATTGGTTGCGGCCCCCGTACCAACGGTTGGTACGGTCGAGCTATCTTCCACGGCCCCAAAGGCCTCATCGTCGTCTCCTACCTCGTCGTCGACGTCTTCATTATCGACCATTTCCACATCTGCTTCGTAACTGGGGTCGATCTCCGAAGCAGGATCAGACAGGTTCTCTTGAACTTCCTGCTCGACTCCCTCATCTTCCTCGGCATGGAAGATGTTCACCGGGTCAGGTGCTGTCTGCTGGGCCTCCTTCCACGCAGCGCGTCGAAGGCGAATCGTTTTCTTGGAGCGGAACCGAGAACAAGCCATACAGCTGGCTTCATCGTGATCCGGAGACAGGCACTTGTTGCACACCGGGTGGACATCGATGTGAGGATACTTGGAGTTGCAAACGGGACATCTCTTGAAAGGGCTCCGTTCCATGATGGATCGTCGATAAGGCCTCTGGCGTCGACCGGGCCTTCAGTGCCAAAAAGCCACGCGGCTCCTCTGGATGTCCGGCTCGGGGGCAGAGCTGGAACAAGTACTGGGCACCGATCGCAAAGACAATACCGACGATAACTAAAGGCCTTTTGGGCAAAAGGAAAGTTTTTTTATAGATTCCGAACTTGAGTTAACAAATATACATCCAAACCCAATGGCAGAAAAAAACAATCTGAGGATGGAGTGGATGCCCATGCGCACTGTAGTCCAGGGGAGGAGCCACCTATCTCGTGACACTTCGAAGAGTCTTCCAGGACAACAATGTGCAATCATCCGGACCCAACACTAGGCGGCGATCTATGCACAGATATGAATTCAGCAGCCCACATGCCTCGAACACAACGTTCCACCAGAAGTTTGGGTCGCACATTACAAGTCCCAGTTTTCATTGCCCAAAGATAATACTATGTACCAGCCCTGTGCTGTGACGGACTCAGTCCTTTCCTTCACACTAGCGGAAATCGAGAGAGCCCTCGATGGTGTGGCAGCAGGTAGGGTTCCTGGACCGGATTGTATCCCGGCGGATATATTTAAATCAGATCGGGAAAATGGGTTGAAATATATCCTCCTCCTTGCTAATGGTTTGGCCTTCCTCAATCCTCTTTGAGGCCCCTACTTTTAGATCTAGGATGTATTTCTTTTGAGGAGGCTCTGGGTTTTAGACTACTTGCCTCTTGGCGAAGACTTTGGACAACCCCAGAGCTAGCATCTTATGCAAAAGCTGTTAAGAACATTAGAGAAGCAGATAAATCAAACAACATTTCTTGGCTACAAAAGACTACGGCATTGTTATCTGAAATGGGCCTCGTTCACCTGTGGGAGGACCCAGAGGAGAATTCTTTCCTTTCTAAAAGAGATCTTAAAGCCTTATATAGGGACACGGAGTATGTAAAGTCCCTGTCATCATGTTACTAGTGGTTCCCTCACTGGCCTCTTTCTTGAATATAAGTGTGAGCATAAGCTGGAGGCCTATTGGGACATTATCACACGTCCTGGTGATAGAAAACTCTTGCACTAATTTAGAGTGGGAACACTCCCCCTAAAATTGTTTACTAAAAAGTGGCGGGAGGATCAGGATATAAAATGTCACACTTGTTTAACTTAGGACGAGACTCTATCACATGTCCTGTTTGTGTGCCCTGCATACAAGAGCCCTCGGCTGAAATGGCTCAAGCCGGTTTGTATAAAGTTTGGAACTAGATCTTGGCAAACGGCCCTGCGTATTTTAAAAACTGAAACTTCTGAAGTCATAGTTGTTGCTAGGGCTAAGTTTCTGAGCTGGACTTGGGTCCTTAGAAGGAAAAACCTGCAAGGCATTATGTAATCTATCTGCTTATGCACTGGTGTACTCAAGTTTCCCCCACGCCATTCAGTCCAATATTGAAGACTGTAACCAAGCCCTGTGTAATTATCCATTTATAGCTTTTGACCCTGAATTCTCCCTTTTAAACCTAATTATTGTTTTAACAGCATTGGGATTTTATATGACATGATTTTTTTTAAACAAAATATTCTTGTATGAAATTTTATGCCTTTTTATATTATATTGTATTTGTCTCAATGTGTCTTTTATGATTGATTATGATTGAATAAAGACGGAAATTGAATTGAATTGATTATCATGTCTCTTTATCCATAGGTTCATGCAGGGAAAAAGAGGCTTTGTGGCTCCTGTGTCATATATTGGATTACATTTGATTTGGTGAATATACTGCAAGTTACGAGGTAATGACATTAAATATCTTGTGAGAATTTATGTCTAGAAAATATTTCTTTGATAACCCTCTTTTCATTTTCTTTTCAGGACTCTCTCCCTTTCCCTGCTGTTTCTTACTTTATACCCTTTCCCTCACTTGATCGCCCTAAATTTCCATGCCTTTCTGGCAATCGGAATTAGGTATGTCAACAGGTGGACCATATTGTTCGTCATTCTGATCCCTGAGGAGCTTCTCTTGCCAATGTAAGTCTTGACAGTGTTCTAATGAGCAACTAGAGTGCTAACATTCTGAATTTATGCCAAAAGTGTGGCACATATGAACGCCATCTTGATGGAATCAAAGTGGAAAACTGACAGCATTTCCTACTGAGGATACTGCAGTAAAAGCCGACATTAGGGAGCTTCATAACAAATAAGTCTCCCAAGATGGCCACCAGAGAAAACAAAGAGCCAAAATGTAGCACAAATATCCCCCAAATGTAGCCAAAGTATAGCCCAATGATAGCAGGATGCAAAGCACTTAATTTATTTGCATCCTAGGCAGTTTTATGTAGTACAAACTTGACCCAAAAGTATTGGAGTGCTTTACATGAGTATCAGTTACATTACAAAAAAGAAACATTCATTTTGGTTTTAAGCATGGGGAGATTAAGTGATTTTACCAGAATCACAGGATGCCAAGCTAACGCCCAAACTCAAACCTTGTTCCTGAGTTGCAGTCTGCAGCTCTGCCCAAAACGCCACATCCTCTCCCCTAAGTGTACCATACAATTAAGTGATGAACTGGAAAAAAACAAAGATATCAAATAATTTAAAAGTGCTTTGTCACTATTTGGGAACTTGGAAAGTATGTTATCATTTTAGTTTTTTAGAGCACTAACCATAATTTGTATGGGAATAATACCCCCATTTAAAAAATTTCTAAAGGAAATGCTTTAGGCATTACAGTTTTGATTAAATCAAGATGACGTCAGGCACGCCACAGTTTTGTAATAAATGTAGAATGTTAGCAATCTGCTTGTTCATCAGAATACTGTTGGGAGGCAGAGGTCACAGGAATGGACTTGAATAATTGAGGGAAAGGAGGTGAGTGCAGAGGCAACAAGGCAGGAGACACATGATTTTTTAAGCCCAAACGGTTTTATTTTCAAAATCTCTCTTTTACCAAGTTCTTAACAAGTTCAAAAAGTTGGCAAGTATGGTACATTGGATCAATGAGGGCAGGATGAATGGGGTAGGGACATGGACTCAGATAACAGAGGGCAGGAGGGAGGTAGGCAGGGGCACCAAACTGACTTTTTACAGGGCAGGGGTTGCAGCAGCACAATACACCATCTCGGGTAAGTGGGACAACAGTGCTGCAAAACTGCGCATGGAAAGCAAGGGATGAGACAGGGCCATGCACATGGACAACAGAGGACAGAGGGGAAAGAGGCAAGGACAGAAAGCTGACCATACCGGACAGACAGGAGGGACAGCTGCAGCATAACAGACAATGAAGGGCAGGGGGAGGGGCACGACAACAGACCAGACAAGGCAGGAAAAAGGAGGGTAGGTGGCAAGGCAGGAGCAGCAAGCTGACCATGGAGGGCAGGGGGATGACCACTAGAAGCTCAACATCTCATTGGGGCAAAAGTCAACACAGACAACGGAGGGAAGGTTGGAGACGGTCAGGGGCAGCAAGCTGACCACACAGGGTAGGTGGGAGGGGCTATGGCAGCACACAAGACCATACAGGGAAATCAGTAGAGTTAGTGGCAGCGCAATGGCCATGGGTGCCAAGTAGGACGGGACAGGGGCATACACAAAGGACCATGGAGGGCAGAAGGAAGGGGTAGGGGCTGGACACAGAGAAGAGAGGGCAGGGAAAGGGGCTTCACAACAGACCACGCAGGGAAGGCTGGGGGAGCAGTTTCAGCACAACACAGCAGTGAAGGCCGAAGTGAGTGACGGCAAAATGGACCATGGAGTATAGGAGGGAGGTGATAAGGGCATGGAACATGGACAGGCAGGGTAGAGTTGGCAGGGACAGGTGGCAGCCATTTGAACATGCTAGGCTGGTGGGTGAGGCAGTGGCAGCTCAACAGAACACTCAAAGTAGATAGGAGGGTGTAAGAATGCAGGAAACAGGTTGAAATTCAAGAAGCTTTATTCAGTAGCACAGCATCATACATAGAGCTTCAGAGTCCAGATGCAACTGACTCAAAGATGCAGAGTGCATCACCAGGAAAGTTCTGAGAACTAGAACATGATGGACCAGGTCTCATGCCATTAAAGGAGAAGGAATAAAAAGCAAGGAACACAATGCAGGATGTAACACATCTGCCCCACAAAATGGAAAACAAAAGAAAATTAAAATATATATAGAACTATAAAAAAGCAAAAGGCAACATATTATACATAGTCCCGTAAAGACATGGGTCTCTTACGAATTCGGGAATCTTCCTTGATTCTAGAGGCAATTGTATCAGGAGAAGACCTAGAAAATTGATCTGGTACAGAATTGGAACAACTCTGAGAATGAGTATGAGTTATCGCACCATACTGGATAGGAGGATAGGACACTTCGCAACCTTGCTTACATTCCAGACCTTTCCATCTTGCGTGATAACGGAGTTTTTAAAAACATTCTTAATCTGAATGTAAATGTAAATGTATTTGAGCTTATATAGCGCACAGCTACCCGCAGTGGGTTTCCTGGCGTTTGCTTAGGGAACCCGTCCTGGTATTCCCCTGTGAGATAACCCCGGCAGCGTATCCACAAGGTGAAAGCCAGGCATCCCGCCGCGAGGGGCCGTTGTGGAGATTAAGCAAGCTATTGCCCAGAGTCGCAGAGTGTGAACCCGTGAGTCGAGAAGGCACCGGAGCGAGAATTTTGTCCATGGAATTTTTAGCCCAAGACCCGTCGAGGCGGGGAATTGAACCCTGGTCCAGGGCCGATCTCAGCTTCCAGGTCTGCCGCCTCTAACCCCTGAGCCACACTTATCCATGGGTCTACCATACTTGCTCACGCCCTTGCTAACAAAAGAAGGTTTCAGAATCTTGACCCAATCTCCCACAGCCAAACCATGCTCTCTTGCCTTCCACCTCTTGTTATACCACACAGCAGATTTATTCTGTTTAGAGGCAACTCTGTCCGCAATATCCTTGACATCCACAACATCCTCACAAACACCCTTAAACTTCTCCTTGAACCACCAAGGACAAATAACAGAAGCTGGATCTCTTCCCTTAAGTAATTTGAATGGACTAACCTCCGTGGTGATGTGAGGAGTTATGCGGTAATTCCAAAGTTTCTCTCCGAGAGCATTCAACCAATTACCCTTTTCCTTAATGGCATCAACAATAAAGTTCTTTAACACACGGTTGAATCGCTCGACTTGACCGTTCTTATGCGGTTCGTAGAGAGAAGTCCTAACATGTTTGATATTACAAGATTGTAAAAATGACTGCATTTCTGATGAGACCAATTGAACTCCGTTGTCTGACACCAAAACAGAAGGACAACCTTCTCTAGAAAATACTTCCTGAAAGAACAAAATAATTACCTCAGAAGTGATTTTTGACACAAATTTTACCTCTGGCCGTTTTGAATGGTAATCGATAATTACAAGAGCAAAACGAGAAGACTCAGGTAAAATATTAAACGGACCAGAAATGTCAAAGGCAATTTTATTCCACGGAAATTCAGGCCACACTACCGACTTAAGGGGTGGAACAACAATTTTCAACATCTTGTCTTTGTCACAACACTCACTGCATTCTCTAACCACACGATCTACAAACCTGTCCAAACCTGGCCACCAAAAGTTCAACCTAATAAGACGCTTCATGGCAGATATTCCAGGATGGGTTTTATGCGCCAACTTGAGTATTAAATCCTGAACACCAACCGGTGGAACACACTTGTCACCTTTAAAGACTAAATTACCTTCACAGAACAATTCATCAGCAACATTAAAAAATGGCACAATATCTTCTCTGATATTGGCTTTGCTGGGCCAACCTTCCAACAGGTATTTCCTTAAAGTAATTAACTTGTCATCCTCTTCCTGACACTTGAACCAAAATTGTTCGGTAATATCTTGATACTGAGTATCAACAAAATCCTGCAAACTAGAAACAAAATCTACATCTTTACACCCACTAACGCCGTCAACCAAACTAAGACAAGGAAGACGTGATAGACAATCAGCTGTAACGTTTTTCTTTCCAGGTATATATTCCACCGTAAAACTATATTCCTGCAGTTTTGATGTCAAACGTGCAATCCTCGCTGTAGAATTCCATCCTCCTCCCACTGATAGAATATGAACAAGGGGCTTGTGATCAGTTCTCAAAATGAACTTACTCCCCCAAATGTAGATCCTATAATGTTCAATAGCCCACACACATGACAGTAGCTCTCGCTCAATAACTGCATACCTGCGCTCTGTCTCACTCAGCGTCCTGGATGAAAAAGCAACATTCCACTCTGACACACCATCTGTTTGAGACAGCACACACCCCAATCCGTATAAACTCGCATCCGTGGTAATGATACACTTTTTGCCCATCCTAAAGGGTCTTAAAGTTGGTGAATTGACAATGTCCTTTTTGATCTCAGTAAAAGCCTTTTCTTGCTCTGTGTCCCAAACAAACTCATTCTTTTGCCTCAAAAGTTTCCTCAAGGGCTCCATTTTAGTAGTAAAATTAGCAACAAATTTGCTGTAATACTCACACATGCCCGAAAAGGACAGAAGCTGTTCCTTAGTACTAGGAGCTGGGGCATTAAGAATGGCTTCAACATTAGATTTCTTTGGAACCAAACCTTCCCCTGAAAGGGTATGCCCCAAATACTCCACTGATTTTCTAAACAAATTGCATGTATGTGCTTTAAGAGTGAGACCATAGTTTTGCAATCTAGAACATACTTCATCAAGGTGGGCAGAATGCTCAACTTTATTTTTAGAAAAAATCAGAATGTCATCCTGAAAGCACTTAACAAAAGAATCGAGATCTCTAAAAATCTGAGACATTACACGCTGGAAAACAGAAGCGGCAGAAGCCAACCCAAACGGCATTGTTCTGTACTGGAAGAGACCCATGGGTGTAATAAAGGCAGTGAATTTTTTAGATTCTTCTGTTAACTCTATTTGATGGTACGCTGACCTAAGATCCAAGGTAGAAAAGATCTGCGTACCATCAAAAAGAGAAACCAATTCATTGATATTTGGAAGCGGATGACAATCTATAACAATGTTTGAATTAAGAGCCCTCAAATCAATACAGACTCTCAACTTTTGATCAGGTTTTCGTACGAGAACTATGGGTGAAACCCATTCAGATGACTCTATGGGTTCGATGATATTATCCTTCAAAAGGTCATTCAACATATCCTTTAATTCAGATCTAACATTCAAAGGTACACCTCTCAATTTCTGCTTAACAGGAATAGCACCATCTTTTAACACTATTTTGTGTGCAAAGCCTTTCAACTTTCCTAGTTGATCGCAAAAGACTGTCAAATTTTTTACTCTAAAAAGAGGTAACATCCTCTTCCCCATCACTAATGCTATTAACCATCTCCTGGTCACTACAAAGCTCAATGGGATCCTTAGCTCGTGGATTCAATTTGATACCAAGTTCCCATTGATCTTGCCATCCGAGAACATTTACTCCCTTGAAAGCAATATATAGTTTGATATAAGCCAACCTACCTCTGAAAGTTAAAGGCACATTCAAAAATCCCTCAATAGAAATATTGCTTCCATTAAAACTCTCCGCTAAAATATCAGATGGTTGTAATTTAGAAAAATCACATACATCATGTAACTTATCATCAAAGTATTGTTTAGTAATAATGGTCCATGGGGACCCAGACTCTACCATCAATTCAACATCAATCCCAAAAATGTCAAACATGCATTTAGGTGATTTCCTACTAGTCAAAACAATAGTACCACTTTGTATAATGGAAACAACATAGCCTCTAGTAACTTCTTGTGATGTGGTTTCAGAATTGTTAACAGAAGACACTGTAACAGGAGTAGGATAATTAGAAATAGAACGTGATTGTCCTGCTTGCCCTTGTGTATTAAAACGTTTTTCCCTGCAGACATTGCCAAAGTGTCCCATTCTACCACATACATTGCAAGTTCTATTCAGGGCAGGACAACCTTGAAAAGAGGCGATGTGCGACTTATTGCCACACCTAAAACAAGAGACTGAGTTGCTGTTAAAATCAGGTTTCTTGTAATTACCACTTGACACATTTTCAGTACCCGGATGTGTAGTAGTAAACTTTTTCCCTTCATTTCTGGGCTTAACTAAGCATACTTCTTCCTCAACATTAGTTTTATTGCTATCTACAATATTCATCCACTTTTCAGACATCTCTGTAGACTTAGCAATAGCAATACTTTCTTCCAAACTTGGATCACCTAAGCACCATAATTTATCTTGGACCTTCTTATTCTTAACATGAACAATAATTTGGTCACGTATCATCTCATCAGCCATTGTACCAAAGTTACAACGTAAAGTTAATGCTCTTAAAGAAGTGAGGAAATCATCGAATGATTCATCCTGTTTCTGCGCCCTGGTGTAAAATTTAAAACGATTAAGACCAATATTGGCAGTAGGTTTAAACCTTTTTTCCAGTCTAGCAAGAGCTTCAGAATAAACATTAAGGTTATCACCACCTTCAGTAACCTGAGGCAAAGTTCTAAAAATTTCTTGCCCTTCTGAGCCTAAGCAATGCAACAATATACTCTTTTTCCTCTCCGCACCCATTCGCTCTCCATCAATGGCCCTCATGTAATTGAAAAATTCCTCCTTCCATCTTGCCCAAGGTAAATGAGGATCACCCTTGATTTGTAAAAATTTTGCAGGAGGGTCAAATTGCATTTTAAATAACACAAATAAAAGCAATAATAAGAATATACTAAAAATGTAAAACGAAAGTTCCTTTAAAATGTACTCTAAAGTAAATGTGCCTAAATATAAAATATTATAGTAAACACACTGTAAAACATTATAGCAAAAATACTGTAAAATGTATAGTAACACATTAACAGGAGTCACTGTATCAAAGGAAGTTGAAATTCCTTCATGCGATGGTAAGAGAAAGTACCTTTGTAGATTTGGGTGAAAACAAAGTGGTCCCAAAAGTCAGAAAACGGAAATATTAGAAAGCGCTAAAACATACGAAGAAAGCCCTGAAGAATGAGGCAATAAATCGGCTTCTCCGTGTGAAACTGTATAAAAATATACGAAGAAAGCGCTGAAGAAAGAGGCAATAAATCGGCTTCTCCGTGTGAAATTGTAGACAAAGTCGTTGCTAGGTAACACAATGTTTTAAACAAAATGGAGGCACGTTGTACGCAACGTCAATGCGTAGGGCGTTACTTGCGCTGTGGGTCACGAAGGAGAGGAACGTCGATGTGTTGATGCTTCGGTTGCTGGGCAATGTAGCAGTGACGAAGAAAGAACGCGTTGACGTCTCGAAGCTCCGTTCGCCTCGTCAGAAGGCCTTTAGCTCGGCGTCTTGGCAGCGTCTTGGTATCTAAGTAACCAGCTGGAATTTTCGCTTGACAGCGAGTTCTACAGCTCGGTGGAAGCAGGCAGCAGGCTGGAATGTTAGGAGAAGCTTGTGCGTTGAACAGACTTGAAAGATGCACAAGTCCAAAATTAAGTGTAGATTACACAAAACCAGCCGCAAATTCTCCCAAACAGTGAGAAAAATAAAGGAATATATCCAAGAATCCAGAAATCCAATATAAAATTTTTTTTCAAGGGATTTTCTTCAGCAAACACGTAAAAGGCCATAAAAAGGTCCAAAAAGAAATAAAATTGGGTTCACTCCGCTCCTGTGCTGTAGATGGCTGGAGTCCTCGTCGCCAAAATTTGTAAGAATGCAGAAAACAGGTTGAAATTCAAGAAGCTTTATTCAGTAGCACAGCATCATACATAGAGCTTCAGAGTCCAGATGCAACTGACTCAAAGATGCAGAATGCATCACCAGGAAAGTTCTGAGAACTAGAACATGATGGACCAGGTCTCATGCCATTAAAGGGGAAGGAATAAAAAGCAAGGAACACAATGCAGGATGTAACAGAGGGGCAGTGGCAAATCCATGGAACATGGTGAGCAAAAAGAAGGGAGCAGGGGCATGCACACAGACATCGGAGGGCAGAGGCGGAGAGTAGGGGCAGCAAGCTAAGCACAGAGGTTAAGAGGGAGGGCAATGGCAGGGCACAGAAATGAGTAACGGAGGACAGGAACATCAAGTTAAATGGAAGGCAGCCGCAGCACATCCGACTATGTAGGGCAGGAGGAAGGGGGCTGGTTCATGGACTCAGACAACAGAAGGTAGGGAAGAGGTGGATGGGGCAGCAAGCTACCTGGTCAGGGCTGGTGGGAAGGGCAGAGGCAGAACAACGGCCACACAGGGTTGTAATGAGGAAACAAAAAGGTTACAGGGATGTTATAGTTCGGCTAGACTTTATAGTTAGGTTTACTCGTACAAAACCAGTGAAATTTAGTAGTTATAATTATCTGAGCTAACTATAGCTTACGCGCCCACAATGCACTGCTTACAGCCTCACCTATTACATCACTCATGACATGGCCAGTGGCTTCACTAATGACATCTTATTTTTTTGTTGTATAATTCTTTTTATTGAAAAAGGCATGTATTCAATTGAAGCACCACAATGTTCAAAGGGTCTGTAGAGCACATTAATGCAACAGCAATGTCTCATGGTACAGTAGATTACAAAAGTAATCAAAAACCATAGAAGATACCATTACAATAGCACCCTCTCCCCGGTGGTTCGCATACATCCCCACGAAAAAAAGTGTTCCATGACCCCCATACTTGTGAACATTTCGTCAGGCACCCCCAGAGACATAGATAGGTACCTCCGTCACCATACAACAGTCCATGTCCTTGGCCGAATCGCCAACTTTGGGTGGGTTTGGGGCCCTCCATAGACGTGCAATATTGCGCTTGGCCACCATGAAGCCCAGAGCCACCCAAATTCTCTCTTTGGCACTGAGGTCCGTGGGGTCCCAGATGTTCAACAAAATCAGTTTGATGTTTCATGATATCTGATGTCCCAACGCCTCCTCCACCATAAGTACCACCTGCTACCATTATTTCTGAATTGTAGCACATTCCCATGATGTGTGCATAAAGGTCCCCTCCTGCCCACAGTGCCGGGAACAATTAGCATCTTGGGCCTAACCCATATGGCCTAGGGATGGCCCAGACAGATATGTTTTGTGAATAATTTTGAGTTGGACCAATCGGAGCCTAGAAGAAATGGCAACCTCCCACAGAGACGCCACTGCAGCCCCCCACTCCTCGTTGTCCAACCCAGCTACGTCGTGGTCCCATTCACATCTGAGACCGATCAAGGGATCTGGCATGTTGTTAATGGGTTATCTATATATAAGGGATATAGCCGTCTCTGGCAAATAGCCATCCAAAATCCTGTCCTCCAGCGGAGAGGACTCAGGGGGTGTCTGTCCCTTTTGGGAGAACAGCGAGCAAAGCGTGTCTAATTTGGAGATACCTAAATTGTTCGGAATTGGCTATTTCATATTCTTGCTGCAATTGGGAGAATGGTATAACCTCGCCCGATTTCCATAGATCCCCAATTCTGGAGATACCAATGGTTTCCCATTTATCGAATCCCCGGGACCGCGACAGTCGACCCAACCGGTCACAGTGCCAGAGCGGTGTGGCCCTGGTGAGTTTACCCTCCCAACCGAGACTCCTGGTAGTGTCTTTCCACACGTGCACAGCATGTTTAGTGGGACCGGACAGGATGGCTATCATAGATTTGCTATATACCGCCCACTCGAAGCCACCCCCTGGGAGGGTTTATCGGGAAGGCCGGGTCATCATGTCTCCTATACCGGTATTGGTTGATGGCAACGAGCTGTGAAGCCCAGTAATAACGTTTCATATCAGGAAGTCCAATTCAACTATCAAACGACCCCAACGTGAGTTTCTGCATGGTAATGCGGAGGGCTTACCCTCCCACAGCAACACCTGCATTAAAGACTCTATTTCCTTGAAATACGAAGCTGCTACCGGAGTTGGTGTATTCTGTGGTGTGAGAAGTTGGACTGGTATATGATGTTCACTATTCTAGTGAGCACCTTGCACCAGCCCAAACAACCCTTATGGTGATGGTTGTCAAGTCAACCTTATAGACCAGCTATCTTAAGGTAGCATGGACAGAGCAGTCTTAGGCTAAACTCAAGAGGGCATGTGAAGCCAGCTGTTTTACCATATGTAACCTCTTTAATACCAAATGAAAGGACACCACACAGGATATATATAAAATATATATATGATTTATTACTGAACAAACCCTCTGAACTCTTTATGAGGTCAGAGGTCTAAGCACAATACAAGATAATCAATTTAAATACAATAAGTTGCACAAAATACAGTAGGGCCCTAGGGGCACGCTAAACCATATACTAAAATAGTGGTATAAGAACCACTACACGGAAAGTGAATAGGCCTAGGGCCTAGGGAATCGCTGGGGCTACGCTGAGCTACCAAGAGTTAGGTAGCAGGAGGCCCACAGGATGCGTGTGCAGTGTCTAAACACACACGTCGGTTACCATAGAGAATGAATGGGAACGTAAAAGATGGAAACTAGTTCTTTTTTTTTCAGAACAAAGTTTTATTGAAGTACCGACAAAATACAAAGTGGGGACACCGTCCCGCATGTCAACGCAGGACTAATGAGCTCAGGCATGAAAGAGGATATGCAGTCAGTACAAACAATATTAGATTATACACCCGCCCCCCCCAACCCCCAACTCCCTACCACCGCCCCCAGGTCCCACCCCGTTCCCTACACAGTGTCTGCTAGTCTCAAGGCATGAAGCAAGATGGTACAAAAAGTGTGTGCTCTCTGCCGCCCAGGGTACCATAATTAAAGATCCTCTCCAGCGTCCTGTGGCATCGGTGGTTCCAGCCATAGCCCTCTGTAATCCGCCCATCTTTTCCATATCTTAAAATGTTTCCGAGGGCATCCCCTGGCCTCAAAGACAGGACGCTCCAGTCCCATGCAAAAGTCCAACCCCCGTCTCCAAACTTCCAATAGGGGGGCCCTGGGGTCCTTCCAGGCCCTGGCTATATCTCGCTTAGCCACAGTGAGACCCAATACCAGTAGGTGGCGTTTGTATATATTACCCCCCACTGGTTCCATGCCATGCAGCAGGCCGAGCTGCGGTGATCGGGGAAGGTCCCAGCTCAAGACCTCAGCCAAACAGTCCCAGACACCCATCCAGTATCTCGCCAGATTTGCACACGATCACACAGTGTGGACAAACGTCCCAACCTCCCGTCCGCACCTCAAGCACTCAGGGGAGGCAATCAAACCTGCTTTCCACAGCCGTTCTCTGGTAAAATAGGCCCTATGCAAGTATTTAAATTGAATAAAGCGGAGACGCATCGCTATGGCCGCCCCCCTCGGGGCCTCCAGGGCCTCCCTCCAGTCTTCCTCTCCGAGAGCTCCCACATCTCCCTCCCACGCGGAGCGTAGTCTATCCAGGGAGGAGGAGCAATGTGTGACTAGGGTCTGATATATATTGGAAATTTTCTTTTCCTCCAATTCCCCCATAAACACCTTAGCCTCCAGGGGGCTGAACTCGGGCAGGGACTCTAAGCCCACCAGATAGGGGGATAATGCATGTCGCAGTTGGAGGTATTTAAAGAATTGGGTCTTGGGCATGGCATATTCCTCACTCAAGGTCTGGAAAGACTTAAGGGTGGTGACCCTCATGACGTGGCCAAGCGTAGAGATGCCAATAGCGTCCCAGCCCCTGAATCCCCGTAGGGCTGCCAGCGCCGGCAGCCGTCCGTTCTGCCACAGTGGGGTCTCCCTCGTCAACCTGTTCCACCACCCCATGCGGCACAGAGCTGCTCGCCACACTCGGAAAACCACCTGAGTGACTATGGGGAGCCTTTTCCTGATAGTCGCCGAGTAAAGAATGGTGTGTACCGTGTCCGGGTCCATCAAATAACGCTCTAGGGCGTAGGCCGGGTCGCTCCGATCCCCGTACCACCAGTCATTAAGCACCAACAGGTGTGCCGCCTGATAGTATGATAAAATGTCCGAGGTGGCCAGTCCCCCGCAGTATGTAGACAGGAAGCAAGTGCGGAGAGCCACTCTCGCCACTCCCCCGGCCCAGAGGAACTGACTCAGCGCTGCGTTCACCTGACGAAACCACTGCGGTGCTATAGGGCATGGGTGGTTTTGTAGTTGGTATAGGAGGCGCGGAAGGGCCACCATTTTAAAGATCGCCGATCGGCCATAGATGTTCAGTGGCATTCTGGACCAAATCCGCATGTCCGATTGTACTCTATCCCAAACAGGCACCACATTGCGCTCCCATGCCACGGTCGGAGCGTCCGTGAGAAAGACGCCCAGGTATTGAGGCGCCCAGTCCATCGCTATCGCCCAGCACCCACAGCTTAGACTTTTGCACGTTCAGATGCAAGCCCGACACTTCCCCGAAAATTCGCATTATCTCTAGAACTCTGGGCCCGGACCTATTGAGGGCCGTGAGGAAGAAGAGGACGTCATCGGCATACAATGCAATACGATCGGACGGGCCCATCTCCCACTCCAGCCCCCATAGCTGCGCGTCCATCCGCACCCACACCGCCAGGGGTTCCATGGCCATGGCGAATAAATAGGGTGAAAGAGGGCAACCCTGCCTGGTGCCCCGTCCGATGGGAAAGGGTTTTGACGCTGCCCCCGCTACTCTCACCGACGCTGTCAGGTCCGTATAGAGCAGGCTCAGGTAGGAGAGAAAAACAGGCCCAAGATTGAGGCGGGACAGAAGCGCCCGAAGGTACACCCAGCTGAGGGAATCGAACGCCCTTTCAATATCGGCCAGAAGGAGCGCCGTCGGGATCCCAGCGGCACGGGCTGTCTCCACCACCACCTGTGCGCGGCAAATGTTGTGTCTGGTTGCCCTATGGGGCATAAACCCCACCTGATCAGGGTGCACCAGATCGGCGATATACGGGAGGAGGCGGTTGGCCAGGGCCTTGGCTAATATCTTCGCCTCAAAGTTTAAAAGGGAAATCGGCCGGTACGAGGAGTGATGCTCAGGGGGTCTCCCGGGTTTACAGAAAACAACGATTTCGGCGTCTCGCCAATCCGCCGGGAGGCGACCACACTCCCTGGCTGCCTCTAGCGCCAACCTATAGCGCCCCTCCAGTTGAAGGTGAAAGGTTTTCATGAATTCACACGGGAACCTGTTAGGACCGGGGGCCTTACCAGAATTCAATTCCCCAAGTGCCGTGCCTAGTTCGGAAACTAGTTCTTTTAAGTTACTTCTGACTGGACTCGTTGAAAGTTAGTTGAAACCTAGACAGTTGGATAGTTAATACCCACAGGAGCACCGGAGTACTCGCGTTACCTCACCCACAGGAAGCGGGTGCATAGGTGTCAAAGTGTGTCGGGTTTCTTCGTCGAATCCTATGGAGCCTGGAGAAAAGATGCTGCAGGCAGCCAGGAGAGAAGTGTCCGGGTGGATCCAAGGGTGGATCGAAGATGAAGAGGACCTGAAAGCAGAGGGGACAGAGTCTGGGTCACTAGCCAGTGACCAGGAAGGGACCAAGAAGGAACCAGACGATGTTGCGAAGCAATCAGGTGCTGAAGGGAAGCTTGTCTCTGCAGCCAAGTGGACCAGGAGGCGTAGATGACAACCAGGAGTCAGGCACGGACTGTCCCACAAAGGCTCTAGCTGACGGCGGTGTCGGCTTCAGGATTGCAGTCAACAAGCCTTGGCAAAGGTAACCCACGCAGGAAACGAAGTTGGCTTCTCACTCCGACCAGCAAGGTCTGAGGGGCTGCTTCTTTTGAGGGAAGCAAGGGCCATTCTGGAGCAACTAGACCAGCGGTGGAAATTCAAAGGATCGTCGCCAAGATGGCCACTAGCCAAGGGACAAGTGACCGGGCTGACGCGTCAAGCAGGAAAATGCAGAAGGGCCCCACGCAGAACTCGTGAGTGTGCAGGGCTGATCTTCGGTGCAGATGATGCTCGGGACTGGGGCTTCTCAATCCCCAATGCACAGCTTCGAGGGTGCCTCGGGTGCTGCACAATTAGTAAGTCGCAGACTTTTCAAGATGGTCGGTCCCGCGTCTCTCGTCGCCTCCACAGGTCTCAGCTCTGCTGGGACTGTGGATCGGGCTGTTGGATGTCTGGCAGTCCGGTTCTTGTCAGGCTCAGTGCTCGGGCTCCGGCGGGAGCGTCGACAAAGCAAGTCGTTGATCGCTGGGTTGGTGCCTGCTTGTGCAGGGTGGTCACTCCTTGACCACAAGGGAGATTCTTCAGTCGTCTTCTTGTAAAGTTGATCATTGAAGGTCCAGAGTTTCGTTTCAGAGTTTCAGTCAGGATAATCTAAAGTCTTGGGACTCAGCTCCTACCTATATACCAAATCTAGGGGCTGGATTACCTATTAGGTCCCTCCTATGGGTGGGACCAGGGAAGGGGGTGGTTACACCCCTTTCCCTTTGTCCAGTTTCACGCCAGAGCTTGGGCTGGAGTGCCCCAGCACCGGTTTGAACTGGACTGTGCATGGGACACCTTGTGTGCCCCAGGCAGTGTCTTCCTTCTTTCAGCCCTCCCTGCCCTAATACACAAAAGCCTGTCTAGGGTGGTGCTAGCACCTCCCAAAACAGGAAACCTATTGTCCAAGCCTCCCTCGCTGGAAGGACTCCCAGGAGCTGGAGGTCAGACTTGTGTCTGTGGCAGCAGCATCCATTTTGTGATGCTGAGGCTCTGGTTAACTTTAACCGGGAATAGTAGGAACAACATGTCTTCTCCCTCTAGAAGGGTGGAATGCTACCCCCGTCGCCACAACTGGCGAAGGGGTAGTATTCCAAATCGTATGACACCTTACTCGACATGTTTTGATAAAGCCAAACCAGAGTTAGCATTTAACAGCGAGGTTCATAATGCACTTAAGAGTATATGGTATGGCAATATCCTAGAACAGCTATAAGGACATGGTTTCGAAGGCTGCAGACAGGCTCAGCTCATGCTAGAGCACTATCTCACATAAAACCAAGCACTCTGCCTCCAGGATTGTTCAGGCCTGCCATAGGAGTGACTTATAGGTATATATGTGTCTAGGTATAAGGTGAGATATAGGAATACTATATCTAAGCAAGGGGTGATTACACCACCTTGCCCCAGCTGAGTGATCAGCCAGTTGTGTCAATTTGGATGGCCAGCCAGGGGTGGCAAAAGATATGCTGCAGCCCCTGGTAGGCCTTGGATGCACCTATGCCCTGGGGTACCTATAGTACACTGTACAGGGGCTCATAAGGTGAACTAATATCCAATTGGAGATGTACCTAAGGTACATGGAGTCCATTTTACAGAGAGAGCAGATAGCCTGGGGTCCTGATTAGCAGGATCCCAGGCCAACTAAGTCGAAAAGCAGCTAAACACTAGGCAAAAAATCTGGGTTAACCATAGTCAGGTATCCACCTTCCTACATGTAGCGCATATAAAAGTCAGGGAAGGGACTTCATTTTAAATAACGCTGCACGCCCCAGGAGAGTCAGGGGGAGTGACTTCCAGTATTGGATATCTGATTTAAGGCGCGTTTGAGGAGGCGGGAGGTCTTTGAATACCCAGATTCCCAGATTTTTTAACCCCTCCACGGCCTCCGTCAATTGACAATCCCGGGGAAGTCAGGGCTTCTGTCCATGGAGGACATACAGCACAGACTTGGATCTGTTGATCCTGTTACCTGTGAATCTGCCAAAGATGTAGAATATGTCCATAACTACGGTAAGCGTCCTCGCTGGGGAGGCAAAATAAAGCAGGATGTCATCCGCATACGAGGATATGCGGTACTCCCAGCCGTGGGTCCATCGCAGGCCCCTAATAGTCGGGTCCCAACGGATCCATGCCGCCAGGGGCTCCAAGGCCAAAGCGAAGAGGAGCGGCGAAAGGGGACACCCCTGTCTGGTGCCCCTTCCCAAGGGAAAAACAGGAGATTTACAATTAATGACAACCACCTGCGCCAACGGTTGGCAATACAAGAGACGCACCCAATTAATAAATTATGAGCCAAAGCCTAATTTTTGGAGCACCGCAAACATGTAGGGCCATTATATGGTATCGAATGCCGATGAGCATCAAGGGACACCACCACAGCGTCCTCTCTTATAGTATCGCTCTGCAAAGTACTCCATGTAGTCGGCAGAGATTAATAGATGTGCTTCTTGCTGGCATAAAACCGGACTGATCTGGGTGGATCAGGGCGGGAAGAACCTGCAACAGACGAGTGGCGAGGACCTTCGCAAGGATTTTAGCTTCGCAATTTAGCAACAAAATAGGTCTATATGAAGAACACTGATCTGCAAGTTTGCCCGGTTTGGGGATGACGATGATGGTGGCCAGTCTAGGTCTTCAGGAAGGATTCCAATCTCTTTACTCTCCCGGAACATATCAAGAAGATAAGAGGCATTGGTATTCGCCGTCAACTTAAATAATTCTATGGGGATCCCATTGGGGCCCGATGCCTTCCCTCCCCGCAAGTCATAGATGGCCTTCTTCACTTCGGCCATGGTTAGGTCACGCTCTAGATTTGAGCGGTCTATTGCAGTAAGGGTCGGCATGTCTATATCGCGGAGTAGAGATAAAGCATCTTCCTCCGAATAGACTGTGCCGGAAGTATATAGTGAGCAGAAGTGTTGCCCAAACGAGTCCGCAATATCTTCAGGTGCGGTGACTTGAGAATGTTGGTCAGTGCCCATCTCCACCACTACTCGCCTCGCCCCCTCTCTACTATCCAACCATGCCAGCAGTTTTCCTGCCTTATCGCCTGCTGTCACACTGTAATGTGCCCTAGTCCAAGACCAGGACTTCCCCCTCCAAATGCACCATGTCCGCAGCTTTTTCCCTGCTTTGCCCCGTAATCTGTCCCAGCACTACCCTCTAAATAACAGTTTTATAGGGTTCCCAAAGGGAAACGGATGAGCCTACCGAACCCTGATTCTTCTAATATAAAGGTTGCTTTCGCCCAATACTTTGTCCTTAACTGAGGGAATCGTGAGATAGCAGGGGTTAAGCGGTGCCAGGCCGCCAACCGTGGGTTCACCCACTTACACTCTGCACAGCATGGGTGAGTGATCCGAAATTCCCCTAGCCAAATGCTGAATCTCTTTGACATTATGGATCTGGTCCATGAGTGTGAGCACATATTCGATTCGTGACATGCTACCATGGGGCCCCGAGAGATGTGTGTACTGGAGCTCGCTGGGATGCAAGTACCGCCAGACGTCCAGCAGGCCTACAGCCCCCAGAAAGCTATGTATGCATTTACGTGATGTCAGCAGGTCTTTCCGGGGCCAGCGATCCAGAGAATCAGAATCAACAGAGTTAAAATCCCCCCAACCAGCAATCTCCCGTCTGGTATGTTCAGGAGAAGATCACCAAGATCAATAAATGCGTGTGTGTGTGTGTGTGTGTGTGGTTGTGTATATATATATATATATATATATATATATATATATATATATATATATATATATATATATATATACACACATACATATATATATATATATATATATATATACACACACACAAACATATATATATATACACACACACACACTCATAAACACACATATATATATGGGGAAGAGGGAGGGGATCAAACCCCCCGCAACCAGACGTGGCAAAAGAAGAAACAAGGCCCAAAAGAGGAGAAGAAAAGAAAAACAAAAATAAAAAAGATGGCACACAATAAAGACTTGGTTATAAATCTCTCAAGCATGATTTTGAATAAGGATCATATTAGTCTCCTAAATAAAGGACTCTCCTTCTGCCCAAACACTACAATGGATATCCCCAACTTCCGTATTGACTTATATAAATTCTGTCGCAAAGCGAAACTAAAGAAACATTTTGAAGAGAGACCCCCCAATAAATCCAATTCACGTGTGATACCAACTGAAACATCTCTGTTGACACGGAAGGAATTACCAGCCTTGAGGGTAATGTCAAATCTACAGACTGATACTATAGGAAATAACTCTCCTGAGTCTATTACCAATCAAACTGATCTCGATATCTGCATCAAGACTAACAAAGGTGGAGAGAGTGGGCTCAAATCACAATCAAAATTCTGCCCACAACTACCACCTTGCAATAAAATAGATCTATTCCATGAAATTGTTGTAGAGGAAATGAACCAGCTCACTAAAAAGAAAAAAAGATATGAAAAACCATCATGGAACCTCACGATAGGAGAGCAAAAGGCCTTAAAAGAACTGAGAAATAACCAAAATGTCATCATGAAGGCCGCAGATAAAGGCGGAAACATTGTTATGCAAAATAGAGAGCAATATATTGCAGAGGCCTATCGTCAACTGAATATTCAAGAACATTACACTAAGTTAGAGGTTAATCCAACAGAACGCTGGACTAAAGAGTATCATTCGCTACTTCTAAATTGGAAAGACAGAGGACTCATACATTTTGAGGAATATATGTACTTGAAGGTGGAGAATCCAATAACAGCAACGATTTACTTTCTATCGAAACTACATAAGTCCCTCATTAATCCACCTGGCAGACCCATAGTCAGCTCTATGGGTTCATTACTTGAGAAAACCTCGCATTTTATAGACGTGTTCTTGATGGAATATGTGAAATCTCTTCCGTCCTACCTAAAGGACACAACTGCCTTCCTGAACAAATTGAAAAATCTGACTTGGAATGAGAATCTAACCATGGTAACAATAGACGTGAACTCATTGTACACGTCCATCCAACATCAAAATGGACTGTCAGCTGTGAGGAAATTTTTGGATATGCGGTCACTAGCTTCCTTGAACACTCTGAAATGCTAATGGAAATGCTAAACTATTGCCTAACTCACAATGTTTTTCTCTTCAATGGGGACATTTATCTCCAAAGGCAGGGTACTGCTATGGGAACATCTGTTGCCCCCACATACGCAAATCTTTTTATGGCAATTTGGGAGGAAAACACATTACGAAGTAAGTATAAGTCCAGTTTAAAAACCTGGATATGGTATATTGATGATTTATTCGTCTTGTGGGAAGGAGACCAAAACCATTTGTCAGAATTCTTAAATGATCTAAACCACAATGACCAAAATCTAACATTTACATCATCAAGTAGCAAAATCAGAGTGACCTACCTTGATGTGGAATTCTTTGTCAAAAATCAACGGTTTTGCACAAAAATACATAGGAAACCTACTGCCACTAACAGTGTTCTTCATGCCAGCAGCGGTCACCCCGAACATTTAAAGTGGAGCATCCCATATGGAGAGATGCTCAGCGTAAAAAGAAACTGCTCGGAAGATGAGGACATAGAACAAACTATTGAAGACACCGGTTTAAGATTCTTGGCAAGAGGATATCCTATGGAGATTGTTCAAGAGGCAAAATCGAAAATCAAAGAAAGACCACGATCCACATTACTGGAAACATCGGAGAAGGTGGAAAATTAAGAAACAACTCGCATCATCATGGACTTTAACTCAGAAAATCGAAGTCTGAAAAAAATTATAAAGAAAAATTGGAAAATCCTGACGTTAGACGACTCATTGAAAAAAACACTTCCACCAACTCCCCAAATAACATACAGGAAGACAGCTTCTCTGGGTGACCTCCTCACACAAAGTCATCTATCCACCATCAATCCATACAATGAGAAAGGCAAAAAATCATGGCTAACAACACCTGGCTTTTGGAAATGCTCAAAAAGAAAAGCCTGTGAGCACGGCAAAAACACTCTCTCATATCAATTACAAAACGGAAATAAGGAAAAAATCACCGATCACATAACGTGTGAATCCAAATTTGTAGTTTATGTCCTGCAATGCCCATGCCATAAACTATACGTCGGAAGCACAATAAATAAATTGAAACTACGTATACTACAACATTTAAGGGCAATTAAGAATCAAGATCTCGATTATCCAATGGCCAAACACTTGCTGGAGAAACACTCTAGTAATAATCAAGAACTCAAATTCTTTGGTGCAAAATTGGTAAAACCAAATGAAAGAGGAGGAGATAGAACCTTAGACTTAAGAAGAGCAGAATCGAGGTTCATCCTGGCGCAGAGAATCCCTTTGGACATAACTTAGATGCGGAACTACATGTGCATTTGTAAAAGAATAACATCTCTGGATAACACATGTAGAAAATGTTGATTTGATGGGAAGTGGGAAAAAAATCTATGTATCATGAAAAAAATCTATGTATCATGCAATAATACCCCTATGATAAATAACCATTCAAAAACTAGGGAAGCAAATAAGAAAATGACAGGAGTATAACATATGTGGATAAAGTCAAAACATGGTGTTAGGGTAAAGCATATGGAAGGATTGAACAAAGTTGATTTATTTATTCTTATACTTTATTTCCCAAAAATTTGAAAAATCTTAAATATGTCGCTCACTGTGCTTGTGTCATGAAAGTCTACTTCAGCTTGATCAAAACACAGAGAGTTAGTAACTTTGGCTCTCCTCGGATCTTCTAGATATGCAGATAAGAAAGGATTGACTTTGTAAGGGAAAGGACAGGACTGGACAAGGAAAGGAATGCGTTTTTGCACATAACAGTTATTTGCACATAAAATGTTTACATATGATATTTTGCACAATGTACATGGCACTTTATTAGTAAATTCGCTTATTGACCGATCCGATAGATAATTGTTACCCCTCTCCTTACATTGTCTACCTTCCCCCTTATTCTTCCTGGTCTTGCTATGAATTTTATTGTAACATCTTAGGATAGTTATTGCGAATACATTGTACATTGTACCCACATTTCCGCTTTTATGTAATTTTATAAATTTGTATTTTAAACATGAATTTAAGATGAGAGTGATGGTGCTCAAAAAAAATTTGAAATTGCCGCTCTTGACATAGGGTACTTTACCGGTATGTTTCTCTGCTTGTAAAAGAGTGCACATAAATGGATGCTTGAAATGGCCACTGAAAAATAACAGATTAGCAGGGTTAACAGTCTAGTCTATTTTTTAAGGAAATGAAGAAGGGATTTATTGCACTTATCACTTTAAATGGACTGTTTGGACTGCGGGACTCTATGGTCCAGTTGAAGGCAATTGCCAAAACGCGTTGACCGTCCTCCTTGTCTGCACGATGGAGTTGTGAAAATAAAAATTTACCTTACCTGAAGATCGAGTATTGAACCCTGTTTGTGCTGTGGTGTATCTGGACCTCCTGGCTGCGCACTGGAGCTGGGCTGGGTCCGTACTTTGCCTAAAGAATATATATATATATATATATATATATTCCTCCTAGAACGCCCGTGCATGAAGACGCCACTCAGCAGCAGTTCTTTCAAACATGAAATTTAATTAGGCATACCGGCATTTCACATCCAGGTAAATTTGCAGTGCCCAACGCGTTTCGGAGATGCCTATCTCCTTGTTCACGGGCTTGGAAGCGGTCACATTACCGGAAAGGGAGACTCCGACATTTTTTTGCTTTTTAATTGCCCTCCAATGGGCTTCTTTTTAAGAGTTCACAGTTCACTCTCGGTGCAGGTTGGTCTTTGTAGTTCCCTTTATAATTTTTACCCTCCAATGGGTTCGAAAATGTGCCGTGATTTTTTCCGTTTTTTTTAACCCTCCAGTGGGTTTCCAGAATGCTTGTATATAGCCAGTAGGTATATATAGTTAGGATTTTTTCTCTATGGAACTTTTGAAAATTCTATGTCTAATAACTTTGGCGTTTGTGGACGGAATCGGCCGAAAAATTCAGGAAAATGGCACATTTTGTTTCTGAGCAGCCCCTGAAAATTTGGTGGGGTTCCGTCAAGGGGGGGGCCGAGAAAAAAGGGGGGTCCCAAACGCGTTTTTCCCATTCATTTTTCCATAGGGCGTTTGGCCTCACTTTTAGCTCGAACGGCTGAATGGATTTGCACGAAACTTGGCAAAATTGTAGGGACTGTTAGCCCGATGTGCCTTTGCTGGGTCTCAATATATATGCTCCAGTGGATTTTGAGACATTAACGTTTAAAAAAACAGATATATCTGTGACAGCGTCCCGGGTAGCACTCCGGTTCGAGTACTTTTCGCGTAACGGAGCTTTGCGAAGCGAAGCTGATTGGCTCTCCGGTGTCTGTCAACATTCTAAACAGTCCGGAGCGGCCGCCATCTTGTCTCTGGGTAGGATCGAGAGACAAGAGGAGGCCAAAACAAAGGGGGAAATGAAGGAAAGGGGGCAAGGTAGACCCCTTCTGACCCCCTAGGATTGATGAGGGGGATATTAAAGTGCCCCGCGGGGCCAAAAAAAAAAAAATTGCGATTTTTTGTCGTAGAGGCGCAAATCGGTACGTGTACCGGGCAGCTAACCGGGCAGCTAACCGGGCAGCTAACCGGCAGCGTAACGGGAGTCTGAGGAGAAGCTGATTGGCTGTCAACATTGTAAACAGTCCGGAGCGGCCGCCATCTTGTCTCTCGGTAGGATCGAGAGACAAGAGGTGGAGAAAAACGAAGGGGGAAATGAAGGAAAGGGGGCAAGGTAGACCCCTCCTGACCCCCTAGTATTGATGAGGGGGATATTAAAGTGCCCCGCGGGGCAAAAATAAAAAAAAATAAAAAAATTGCGATTTTTCGCCGTAGAGGCGCGTCCCGGTACGCGAACCGGGCAGCTAACTGGGCAGCTAACCGGCAGCGTAACGGGAGTCTGAGGAGAAGCTGATTGGCTGTCAACTTTGTAAACAGTCCGGAGCGGCCGCCATCTTGTCTCTCGGTAGGATCGAGAGACAAGAGGTGGTGAAAAACGAAGGGGGAAATGAAGGAAAGGGGGCAGGGTAGACCCCTCCTGACCCCCTAGGATTGATGAGGGGGATATTAAAGTGCCCCGCAGGGCAAAAGGAAAAAAGAAAAAAAATTGCGATTTTTCGCGGTAGAGGCGCTTCCCGGTACGCCAACCGGGCAGCTAAACGGTAGCGTAACGGGAGTCCGACATCTCGTGTTTTTGGAGCGTCCGGTTTGCGTACCGGGTAGCGTTCCGGTAAGCGTAACAAGGGGAAAACCAAGAGAAACAGTAAAATAAAATTTAAAGGAATAGATTTCCACCAAACTTGGCAAAATTGTAGGGACTGTTTGTTTGATGTGCCTTTGCAAGGCCTCAAGATATGCGCACGTGTGGATTTTGTCTAATTAAGGTTAAAAAAAATATATATATCTGTAAGCGTGCTCTGGCGCACTTACGTTACTGGTTTTGTTTGCGCTGCAGAGACGATACGTCACGTTTATGTGACGCGTCATGAGGCGTCTCACGTGGCTACGTGATACGTCACGTAATAAAGAATATATTTTACAGCTATAGATATTAGCTTTTAAAATGAAATTAACTGAAAAAACCATAGGTTATAGACCATATATAGTTAGGAATTTACATTTACAAAACCTTGAAAATTCACTGAAAAAAACATTGGTTATAGACCATATATAGTTAGGGATTAGCATTTTCAAAACCTTAATTTACTCGCACAAAACCATAGAAATTCGCATATATAGTTAGTTGTAATAACTATATATTGCGCACCCGCAATCCACTGCTGATGATGTCACATATTACATCATTCATGACATGGTCAGTGACATCACTGATGACATCTCAAATGACATCACTGATGACATCTCAAATGACATCAGTGATGAATGAATAAATATATATATATATATATATATATATATGGAAGAAAAGGTTGCCACCTAGGTGGGAATGCACTTACAGGTAGGAATTAATGCCAGCGCAAGGGCGCGAGCTGCGAACAGAGTCCCTTTCCTGCCAGACGCGTTTCGGGCCAACGCCCTCTTCAGTGGCAGCACATGTGACATGACGGCAGCTGCAGGCACCAGTAAATACCCTCAGTGATTATGCACAGGTGTGAAACCTGAAGCAATGCTTTCTGGGACTGGTGGTTCGATAAAACCCAAGTGGGTCGCCGCCGCCATTCGCATGCAAAAAAAGTTTTAAAGGGATTGCCAATGCATAATCACTGAGGGTATTTACTGGTGCCTGCAGCTGCCGTCATGTCACATGTGCTGCCACTGAAGAGGGCGTTGGCCTGAAACGCGTCTGGCAGGAAAGGGACTCTGTTCGCAGCTCGCGCCCTTGCGCTGGCATTAATTCCTACCTGTAAGTGCATTCCCACCTAGGTGGCAACCTTTTCTTCCGTTTGTTAGCGGCCGGCCACGGTCGCGGGTTCGCACATCCGCGGACAAACTGCGGGTCCACGGCTGCCTCATTTGGGCAGCTTTTTGTGGTACAGGAGGTGCCTTTACTTGCGGGGTGCTTGCGGGGACATTGGCAATCCCTTTAAAACTTTTTTTGCACGCGAATGGCGGCGGCGACCCACTTGGGTTTTATCAAACCACCAGTCCCAGAAAGCATTGCTTCAGGCTTCACACCTGTGCATAATCACTGAGGGTATTTACTGGTGCCTGCAGCTGCCGTCATGTCACATGTGCTGCCACTGAAGAGGGCGTTGGCCCGAAACGCGTCTGGCAGGAAAGGGACTCTGTTCGCAGCTCGCGCCCTTGCGCTGGCATTAATTCCTACCTGTAAGTGCATTCCCACCTAGGTGGCAACCTTTTCTTCCATTTGTTAGCGGCCGGCCACGGTCGCGGGTTTGCACATCCGCGGACAAACTGCGGGTCCACGGCTGCCTCATTTGGGCAGCTTTTTGTGGTACAGGAGGTGCCTTTACTTGCGGGGTGCTTGCGGGGACATTGGCAATCCCTTTAAAACTTTTTTTGCATGCGAATGGCGGCGGCGAACCACCAGTCCCAGAAAGCATTGCTTCAGGCTTCACACCTGTGCATAATCACTGAGGGTATTTACTGGTGCCTGCAGCTGCCGTCATGTCACATGTGCTGCCACTGAAGAGGGCGTTGGCCCGAAACGCGTCTGGCAGGAAAGGGACTCTGTTCGCAGCTCGCGCCCTTGCGCTGGCATTAATTCCTACCTGTAAGTGCATTCCCACCTAGGTGGCAACCTTTTCTTCCATATATATATGCCATGACTTTCCTGAATTAAGAAAAAAACAGGAATGGTTAAAAACTAGATCTGGCTTCATACGTTGCACCTCTTGTAGGGCTTGCAAATTTGGCAAAAGTACTCGACAATACAACACACCGTTCAGTCCAGACCCTATTCAAATTAGGGGTCAATACAATTGTAAGACTGAATTTGCCATATATGTTTTAACCTGCACATGTGGACTCAGGTATGTCGGAAGCACTCGACAACCTGTACACGTTAGAGTCCTCCAGCATCTACGTGCTATTGTTAACAACGACTCAGCCTACCCTGTAGCCAGGCACTTCAAAGCAATTCATAACAATAATCTGGAGTGCCTGTCCTACTTTGTCATCTCCGCAATAGATAAACCTAAAAGAGGCGGGGACAGGGTTAGGATGCTGAGAAGAATGGAATCTCATTTCATTCTTGAATTAGACAGTAGATCCCCAAATGGTCTTAACAACACGGAAGACCTACATGTGTTTTTGTAACTATAGCCCTGCTTTTTCCCGCAAATTCTGTACTGCCTTGGGTGGTGGGGTTCAGTTGGTTTATGCCCCCGCCTCCCTTTCCATGGGTTTCACTACTCATCTCCTTGTTGAATTATTGCACGTATTATTCTCATTATTCTTCACGGTGAATTATTATTTAGATGTTTTGCATATACTAAAATTCTTTATTTTTTTGACACATTTGATTGAGGACATAGACATTAACAAGTTGTTTTCTGTCATCCATGTTTAAGTATATTCTTGCAACAGTTTGTTAACTGACTACGAAACTCCCATGGTTAAAAGCTATATAGCCCATACTTTATCAATTAGTTTTGCTGCAGTCATATGTTTACATACTATGCTATTTTGCACGTTGATAGTTACTGATGTAATATAATGTTGTTTACATTTAAGCATACTTTGCACATAACCAATAATATTATTATTGGTTTTTAATTACATCTGGTATAATTACAACTATCATTTTTTAACTATGCACTAGGCACTTTGCACTTTGCACTTTAATATTGCTATTGGTACTGTTAATATTTAAAATCATTGTGGGTTTCTATAATATACCCATACTTGGGCTATACATGAAAAACCATTTTAGCTTTTGCATTTTATGCTGTGTATAAACAAAGTTTTTTGCAAATTCATTTTAGAAAAACTTTTAAATCATGGGTGGTTATCTTTGTCATATGTATACATGGATTTTAACCTGCTAATGAGAAAAAAAATTTCTTTGAATTGTTGCCATTCCAATACTGTTTGGAAAACAGACTAGGCTACCATTTATCAGTAGTTTGTCCTCACTGTTTATCATCACGTAGTGTATTATGTAAAAAAAGTAAAAAAATGCATTTTTTCACTGCCCAGTGACTACTATTTAAAACGCATGCATTAACAACTCTGACTGTCTGTGAGCAAGGGCGGATGCCCGAAACGCGTCAGATTGCCTGGTTCAGCTTTTAAATAAAAGAACTGTGCTTATACTTACTGGATCCGCGTGATTTCCTGGGTCGCTGTGGTCGGAGCTCGGGAGATTGCATTTGTTTGATATATATATATATATATATATATATATATATATATATATATATATATATACACACACACACACACTAGCCGCCCGCCCCAGCGTTGCCTGGGGCAGAAGGGGGCAGCATTTCAGGCTTGCATGCACTACCGCCCGGCCCCCGCCCGCCACGACATTGTCTGTGTTCTGGACAATGTTGTGGCGGGCAGGGCGGGAGTGCACGCAAGCCTGAAATGCTGCTCCCAGACCCTGAGCCTTACTGCAGTTGTTCCGGCCCAACCTCCGCACTGGCTCCCTCCCGTCCCGTGTCCCAGAGCCTTACCTGAGCCGCTGCTCCTCCCCGAGCTCCTCACTTCACCGCCGCTCCTCCTCCCAAGCCTGAAATGCTGCCCCCAGACCCTGAGCCTTACCGCAGTTGTTCCGGGCCAACCTACCGCACCGGCTCCCTCCCGTCCTGTGTCCCAGAGCCTTACCTGAGCCGCCGCTCCTCCCCGAGCTCCTCACTTCACCGCTGCTCCTCCTCGTCATCACGTACGTTGCGGCCAGCGGTACGTCGTGGCCGTCAGCGTCGCGGCCGGCGCTTCTTTCAGGGCACTACTTTTTTTTTTTTATTATATTTTTTAATTTACGTTTTTTAAAAATTTTCTATAGCCTATGTCCATCTGCACACCCTGAGGATTACAACAATGTATTGGGTGTGCGGATTGGCGCTGTGGTTTCCGCGTTTACCTTGCCAAAAGGTTTGTGTTCTCTCTTTATAATAGTAGTATATATATATATATATATATATATATATATATATCTCACTGGAAAAATAGATTATAACAGTACCCAAATGTAACTTATAATTTAAGCCGACTTGGGCGAGATTTTATGTACAATATCAATGATGACGGTTACTAATATGAAAAGTAATTGTAGCCCACTAGGGCGACACTATTGCATAGCAACTTGGAGAGCAATTGTTTATATAAATAATGAATTACAAATAGCCACTACAAGATGGCGACGATTCTTATGATGTGAAACCTTGCCAGTCCTATGTTTATTTCAATCACTGGGTGTATGTAAATGGGAGTATTAAGTGCAAACTTTACCGTGACCAAGCCTTACGGCGAAACGCGTCGGCTTTTGTAACCATTAGTTGCTAATAAATTGATTTTGAAGCATCCCGGAGTGTCCCGACCCTTTCTGAACCCAGGAGGTTTGCAGGAAGCTTGCTGCCAGATATATATATATATCCTCAATCCCCTTGGGATGCAGTTGACGTATTTATCGAAGCTATGAACAATGATCTAATAAAATATCGCAAAGCGGACCACCATGAATTTGATCGCAACATCACGGAACCACAAAAGCACGCACTGAACACCCTAATGGAAGACACAAACATTATAGTGAAACCCTCGGATAAGGGTGGGAACGTGGTTTTAATGACTAGGAATTATTATAAACAGGAAGCTCTGAAGCAGCTCTCGGATGAGAAGTTCTACAACAAATGTACCAGTGAAACTTATCAACAAAGTATTAAAGAATATGATGAACTGATCAAAAAGTGGTACGATCTTCAGATGCTCAATAGAGATGAACACCTATTCCTACGAACCAACTGTCCTACTACTCCAACATTTTACCACCTCCCAAAATTACACAAGCATCGTGACTGTCCGCCTGGTCATCCAATTATTTCCTCTATTGGAAGCCTAACAGAAAATATGTCCTGATTCGTCGACAACACCCGGTTTCCCTCGGCGTCCACTTTAGAATCATATGTACGCGGCACAAAGGGCTTTCTGATGGAAATACAGGACCTTGAGTGGGAACCAGGATACCTGTTGATGGTACTGGACATTACTAGTTTATATACTAGGATAGAACATCAACGTGGCTTAGAAGCTGTCAAACATGCCTTGGAACAACGCCAGCTACGTTTTGCAAGGCATAACATTATGATTCTTGAATTTGTACAATTCTGCCTGACCCACAACATCTTCTTGTTCGAGGATCAACTGTGTATTCAGAGGTCTGGGACAGCGATGGGCACCTGCTTTGCCCCCAGCTATGCGAATTTATTCGTAGGCTGGTGGGAGGTGCAGGTGCCCAGGAGCTGTACAGTTGGGGAACAAGAGGGGAAGGTCATATGCTGGCATTGTTACATCGATGACCTATTCATTGTATGGGGTGGTGGATGTGATACAGCACAAGAATATATCAATGTGATGAATAGAAACAATGTTAACCTTCATTTCTCGGGTACAGTTAGTCCGGTGGCAGCGGACTACCTGGACTTGAAAATATTTGTAGAAGAAGGACATCTCCATACATCCCTATTCAGAAAAGAGACTGCTGGCAATTCTACACTCTTTGCCAGCAGCAGTCATCCTCCCCAAATGATCAACAGCATCCCATACGGGGAACTACTTAGGCTTCGTAGAAACTGTTCAAGGGAGTCTGACTTCGAGGCGGCTGTCTCGGAGTGTGTATCACGTTTTAAGATCAGGGGATACGGTGAAAAACTACTGAGAAAGACTCTAAATAGAGTAAGGAAAATTGAAAGACGTACTCTCTTAACTACTAACCCTACACGGGGTAGTCGTACCGAGCAAGCAGATAACAGCAAGGGAAAATTCAGATTAATAACTCCATACTCGTCAGGGGCTAAAGACCTAAGAGTGATGCTAAAGAAAAACTGGCACATTCTCCTGACGGACAATGTGCTTAGGGAAGACCTACCAATCCATCCTCTCCTAACGTTTAGCAAAGCCAGATCAGCAGGCCTATCCAGTGGCCCGCCACTTCGCTGAGGCCCATAAGCAGGACCGTAATAAACTCCAATACTTTGGTCTGGACATTGTGCCTCCTAATGTACGAGGTGGTGACCGGCTAAGGAGACTACGGAGGTTGGAATCTAGATACATTATAGATCTTTCAACAAAACACCCAAAAGGCCTCAACAGTGGGGAGGAGATGGCATTTCATCTGGGGAAATGAAACACACTAACCTCTAGAATGCTATGAGACCTTGAAGTGTAAACATTGTCAGACCATAGTGCTGTGATAAGACCTTGTCTGAATGTTAATGTATCTTTTGAAACTAGGCTTTCCATCATTACATGAGATGGTTCCATGTGTTATATAACAGAATATTGTAACATTTGACAACTGTCAGGTGAATGGTATTTTCACACAGAATTTTTACACAGATTTATATGATTTACTTTGTCCTTTGTGATGACACTTTGACATTATGAATTCTGATCTGTAATAGGATATATCCAATTCTCTGTATTTAGAATAATCTTTTGAGCACAGGGAAACTGAGCTGTGATTACTCACAACTGAGCATACTTGAATGGTTTGAATGAAATGAATCACTAAGTAAGACTGTTCAATGCTATTGCCAGAATTTGAGATATTGATGGAACATTGGGTGATTATTCCATTATGGGCACTCATTATATTTTTTATTGTTCATCATTATGATTTTTATTTTACATGCTGCTTTCTATCCGCCGCCATACGAACAGCATTGAGCTTACCAACTTTTTTAATTCATTCATAAGCAACTTCGAAATGCATGATAGAAAATGTGAAGTCTTATAATATGACGGACAGCATTGATTTGTATGACAAGGGACACTAGCCGATCCACGGCTTGATCATTGTTCATTTTATGGACTATGTATATTATTTGTACCACAACTCTATTGGGGCTATCGCTCATCTATGGGCTGGATTTTTCTCAATGCATAATAATGAGTTGCATGAATAACATTAATAATATTGAAAGATGGCGCGCCCTTTTCTTGGTTGTGGCGTAAGTCCCCTGTCTATGTCGATGTCCGAAACAATGTGTGTTTGGCTTTAAAAAACACGTTGACATGAAATTCAGTGTAACACACACTGACGAAGGCAGCACGCCGAAACGCGTCTGTGTGTGCCCCTTCCGCGTAAATAAAATCATAAAATCAGCGTGGTTGACATATTTGCCCTCCGAGTGCTGTTTTGTCCTTTTGCAAAGATCGAGAGGAGTTGGAGCGGTATATATATATATATATATATATATATATATATATATATATATATATATATATATATATATATATATATATATATATATATATATATATATATATTTGACAAAGCTTCATGAAATTTTCCCAAAAAGTGCTGCTTTTTTTTTGCTTAGTTTCTTCATGGAAAAATTGGGGCGATCCGCCAAGCTGGGGTGGATTCCCTGGGCCCTACAATGGTTTGATAAGGGGGCTGTGTGCCCCCCCTTAGGCAAACAACACATCCCCGGCCACCATTATACTTTCTTTCTCCCAATCCCGCTGAAGTCTGTGGGATCGTGGCTAAAATTGCAGATTTCATATTTTATTTTGGCACGGGGGGGGGGGCGGGGGTTTGGACGGGTCCTTCTGAGCCCCCTCCCATAGGTTCCCTTATCCTGCCCCCTTATATTATTTTTTGTATTTACTTCAGGACAGGGGACTAGACCCCAAGTCCTGTAATGGATTCTTCCAGCAACATTTTTCTAAAGTTGCTGGCAGCCAATCAGAGCGCTCGCTCTCAAAGGAGTATGACTCCAGCAGGAGCGAATTGGCCAAAGGAAAAAAAGTTGCTGGGGCTCTATCTTTAAAAACTGGGTTCAAGGCACTCTGGCCAGAGTCCCTCCCTCCCAACTGTTCAGAGATGCAAATTATTTTGTTACCTTAATTTCTCAAAAACTACTGAATGGATTTATACCAATGACAATCTGAGGAGCAGGATCTAGCTTCTTGCCAAATCTGGTGTAATTCCACGCTGTAGCCCTGCCTGTGGAAGTCTATGAAAAAGGCATTGGCATTTTGCGTTTTGGGACCCTCTTTTTTCTCAGCCTCCGCTTGACGGATCACCCAAAAGTTTCCGTGCACAAAATAATCAAAAAGTAGCACCCTTTTTGTAGGTTTCGTGGGGATACATCAAACGCTGCCAAAGTTATTAGCATCACACAAAAAAACGTATTTCCAATGGAAATGCTGACCTACTTATAACTGCCACTGGGTAATATATATAAGTATAAGTATGTGTATATATATATATATATATATATATATATATATATATATATATATATATATATATATATATATATATATATATATATCGTCACACGCTCCCAAACAATGGTGTCCGGAAAGAAACTGCCAGCACTCCGATGTCGTGATCTTTCAGTAATTTTATTTCCAAACCCCCCAGCACCCCCGACAGACGCGTTTCGCTCAAGGCTTCGTAAAAAAAAATATATATATATATATATATATATATATATATATCTATATTACCTACTGGCGGTAGCCAGTAGGTATAGATAGTTAGGACCTAGTTTCCATAGGAAATCTCCAACATTCTATTGGGAATAACTTTGGCGCTGATTGATGAATCTTCGCAAATTTCTCAAAGAAGATGGCTCGCTCCGCTCCTCTCCTTCCCTGAAAGTTTGGGGGGAATTAGTCAAGTGGGGGCTGAGAAAAAAGGGGGTCCCAAAACGTGTTTTCCCCATGTTAATTTCCATAGGACCTTTAGACACGGCTACAGCTTGAACCACTGAAGGGAATTACACCAAACTTGTCAAAATGGTAGTGTCTGGTACGCAGATCACGCTTTTGGTTAAATAGTATAAATCCCTCCAGTAGTTCCTGAGAAAATTAGAAGAGAAATCAATTATATATCTATAAGCGCGCACAGTGCGCGCACCCCGCGATTTTTCACAATTTTTTTGGGGGGGGAGGGGGGGGGGCTTGGTTGGCTTCTCTCTTTTATTTTAATGTATTTAATTTAATTTTGAGGGTGCCCACCCCTTGTTTTGCCCTCCCCGAGATCACCGCCGCGGCCCGAGCTGCCTTAAGATGGCCGCCACCTGGTTGTGGGCGGGGCCGGGAGGACGTGGTTTCCGCTTCAATGTCCGGTCTCCCGTGCCGAGGGGGAGACCGGGTGAGTAAGAAGTGTGGGCTGGTTCGGGGCTCCCGTGTGCTGAGGGAGCCCCGGGAGCAGAGGAGACGCCGTGCTGTTGGGAGAGCAGTGGCCACGTTCAGGTAAACAGCGCAGGTGCGCGGTTTTCTCTCACAGCTGCCATGAAGGCCCTGTCGCTCAGGCGGGGGTGGTGCCGAGGTGTGGCAGGTGCACAGCGGCTTGTTTCTTTTTCCGTCGGAGGACAGAAAGCCGTCCCCTGCCTCCGCCCCCAGCGGCCGCCTCTCGCCTCGACACCATGGCTTCGGAGCGGACCCCGAGCCGCGGGCGGCAGTGCCTCTTTCGCCGGGCCTTCGAGCGCTTCCCCTTCGGCCGCTGCGAGCGGAGGGCGCGGAGCCGCAGCTACGGTAAGGCGCCGCCGGGAGAGAGGGAGGCCGCTGCCGGAGCGGGGAGCGGGAGGAGACTCCATAACTTAAGTAAACTTTCGCAAGACCAATATACTTGTTATGAGCGCGTTTATTGCACCAACCACATCGGAGCCTAAATGGGGATCGCTTCGCAACCTTATGGTGACGACGCACTGCAAGCATCAGACATTTTTATCTTGGTGCATTCTGGGAGTTGTGGTTTCTGTTTACATCTAGTGTACAGAAGTGCAGGATCACAAGAGTGTGTGACAGAAATCCCCACGAACTACCTGGTAAGTTCCAGGTGACACTAGGGGCATTTATTGTACCTCTAAACCGAACAGTAGCTTTGCAGGAAGCAAACTCCCCTGTAACCATGGTGACCATCTGGTGTAGATGAAGTCATCGTGGCGAGTCCATATAGAGTGTCAAAAGTTGCAGTAACAAGGCTACAGGGCACGAGTTCTCGCGATAAGGGTTGTTTTATGTTTTTTTACTCTCAGGATGGGACTTGTAACCAACTGTCCATATGTTTATCGAGAAGAATTCAACATTACAGGCAGTGCTTTAACTAGGCCGGTACTGACTGGTACTGGTACTTTTTTATTTCGAGGGGGACGGGAGAGTACAGGCACATCTCAAGAGAAATGCAATACTTTTAATGGGAGAGTACCTGCACTCCTCAGAAACAAGCAGGTACTCTACTTACCTGCACTTCTAGTTTTCCATTTCAAGCACTGGTTACAGGTACTAGAATGGGATCAAACCATGAGATTTTGAGGGAGGCTCGCAGATAATTTTGAGATCCCCACCTGATCACGTACTTCCTATTACTTCTCTGAGCTTGGCAGTCTCAAAGACAGATAATAGGCACATTAAAGCAGACAGCTGTGACAATCCAACCGCACTTTCCAAATTGCACTATTGATATATGGACATGGTCTGCCCTCTTCCACAAGCCGACTGCCTCCAACTCCTATGTATGTTTATCGCCTGTTATCAATAGGAGGGGCATAGAGTGATTTATGTTTCAATATTTTAAAACGAGTCAACACTTCATAAAGTCTCAGATGCTTGTTTCTGCTTGAACTGAACTCTTTATTTCATTTCTTCCAGTGGCACATAGTATTTAATATCAAATCCATCATTACATCTTAAAAGGTAACAACCAACGTGTTTCATTCCCGTATTGTGGAGCTTCTTCAGGGCCAGTTGTGTCTCTTTCAATCTGTATGAAATCATTCTGATTCCAGCTTCCTGTAAGCACCTAGAGTCGAAAAGTGTTTTAATTTACAATTTTTAGTCACTGTAGGTCCTGGACAAGGGAGTTAACGTGCAGACCGAGGAAGTACATATAGAGTAATGTGATTACAGTGAAGTAATGGAAGCATTACCTCCTCGTCACTTCCTCAACTCAGTATTTGTTAGGAGGATCCACCTTAGCACATAGGATTCAAAAGTAATCCCAGCCTCAAGACCATCAAAGGTAGGTAAGGGTAGGCCAAGCATCAGAATTGGCACCACACCCACCAAGCCCAGGGTGGAAGCAGGGCTCGGAAGGGTGCATAAGAAAGAAACACTGGGTGTACATCTCGGAACACCTCCAGCTCTGCGTGGAAGAAAGCACAAGGATAGCCCACAACCTAGCAAGTAAAGAGGCTGTAATTTGCCGGTTAGCTGCTGATGGAACAGCATATGTGTGTTATATATGTATATGTGTGTGTATGGATGTATATGTGTGTGTATGGATGTGTGTATATATATATCACTGAAAAAACCATAGGTTTTAGGCCTTATATAGTTAGAAATTAACATATAAAAAAACATTGAAATTCACTGAAAAAAACCATAGGTTTTAGGCCTTATATAGTTAGGAATTAGCATTTAAAAAACCTTAAAAATTCACTGAAAAAACAATAGGTTTCAGGTCTTATATAGTTAGGAATTAACATATAAAAAACCATTGAAATTCCTCCTATATAGTTAGCTGGACATTTTATTGATATAAAACCAATGAAATTCCACATATAGTTAGTTGCACTAACTATATATTTCGCGCATCCGCAATCCAATGCTGATGATGTCACATATTACATCATTCATGACATGGTCAGTGACATCACTGATGACATCACTAATGACATCTCAAATGACATCACTGATGACATCACTGATGACATCTCATTTAACATCAATGATCACACCACTGATGATATACTTCATGTGATAATACAATGCACCTCCTTACACTCTAATATAACCTCTGTTACACCTAGTGTAAAATACAGAGTATCATTTTTGAAACTATTGACACACAAATACCATTTACTACATACGCACTCACTGATTCCTACGTCTACACACACATTCATTCATTCACCCATAAGGTCACTCGTACATACAGTCACTCATCATTACAACACTATCATATGCACTCATACACCTATGCAGACACTCACACACTGCCACTCATCCATGGAGTTACTCACACACCTAGTCAGTCCTGTAAAGAATCAATCACACTTTGATTTCTTCATCTATACAGTTAAACACAGAACAGCTTACATTTTCACAGATATACTAACACATACTTACTCACTTATACAATCAAATCCTTCATCCATACTCTTATACATCGACTCATTCTTCAATATGTAAAACATATTTAAACTTTACAAAAACACACAGACACTGGATGATGTCATCAGTGATGTCATCAGTGATGTCATTTGAGATGTCATCAGTGATGTCATCAGTGATGTCACTGACCATGTCATGAATGATGTAATATGTGACATCATCAGCATTGGATTGCGGATGCGCGAAATATATAGTTAGTGCAACTAACTATATGTGGAATTTCATTGGTTTTATATCAATAAAATGTCCAGCTAACTATATAGGAGGAATTTCAATGGTTTTTTATATGTTAATTCCTAACTATATAAGGCCCGAAACCTATGGTTTTTTCAGTGAGTTTTCAAGGTTTTTTAAATGCTAATTCCTAACTATATAAGGCCTAAAACCTATGGTTTTTTCAGTGAATATATATATATATATATATATATATATATATATATATATATATATATATATATATATATATAAATACACTCGCTCCAGATTCCGTAACTTTGGACTTCCATCCTACGGTAAAAAAGCACTCACGGGGGGTCGTTTGGGTTGTTTATTTTTCACCAGCAAACAGACACTACATCAACAGACGCGTTTCGGTAAAAAACCTTCATCTATGTTTACCGAAGCGCCGTCTTAGACACAGTTTTAACCACATGTGCATGTTATCGCAATCAAAGAAGGACTCAGAAATACATAAGAGTCATTACAAATGGAGCGCCATCTTTAAACATTCAAATCAATGAATCCCATTCATCGAAAGGATGTGCAGTTGATAATGCACATAGATGGGCTCATTATAGATATGTACATTATATACACGGCGTTCCATAACAATTGTATATACAATTTAAGCTGTGATAAATCAAAGCACACAAATCCTGCCCTGTATGGGCATGCAATAAAAGCACAAGGCATGTGTCTAATCTAGACCAACAATACATCGTATTCACAGTTATATACATCCAAGAAGAAAGAAGGAAAAGAATGTCATAACCACTCAAGAAAGAGGGCAACCTGTAGGATTGGCGGGGAGAAAATAGAGATAAAGGTTTCCATTTACATATATACATTTATACATTTTAGAAATCAGGCAAGAGCTGAAAATGCAAATACAGTAGGTTGACTTTCCTGTATCATATAGGTCACCTCACTCAGCACATCCAGGACTGTATACATAGCCTCAACAGCAGATATAGATTAAGTAAGGTTATTCTCCTAGGTGTATTGCAAGTTCTTCACTGCTATTCAAACCCAAAGGATGCTTGGTATGTATGTCGATGATATATCTCGACTCCAATCTGCGGAGCCGAAGTAATCTATCCCCCCCTATTGGATTGCTAGGGACATGATCAAGCCCAAAGTAACTGAGCAAATCCCTGTTGCGTTGATGTACGTTATCAAAATGACGCGCAACAGGGTATGCTTCATCTCCTTTTGCAATTGCCCGCATGTGCTCTAGTATTCTCATCTTCGTGGGATTGATCGTGCTTCCCACGTAACGCAGCCCGCACGGGCAGGTTAAACAGTAGACACTGTAAGGGGTGGTGCATGTAAGGAACCTTCTGATCTTTCTACGGATTCCTATATTGGGAATTTCATAGGTCAGGACTCGCTTGCTGATTTTACAGGCTTTACATTTCCCACACGGGAAGAACCCCTGCAGGGGTCCAAAAGCTGATTTAGGGGTTTCTGCCATGTAACTGTGCCAAAGATCGTTTTTAGGTCTCGTGGCGTAACAGCGCGTTAGCGCTGTGTCCGCCAGGAGATCTTTTGTTACTGAGTCTGCTTCCCAGGAGACAGCACCTGGCCCCGCACATCTCGCAAAAGGCGATCAGCGCAGGCCACGCGCGCGCGAACGCGCTCGCCGTGGCTGTCTCCTGGGAAGCGCAAACATACACAGGCACACCTCCCTCTGCACGCATGCCCTCACAGAGACACACACGAGCACACCTACACACACGCACGCACGCACACATACAGAGACCCCTCCCCCCTCGCCGCCGCATACATACATACAAGCGCACCCCCCCAAACCCCACTTACCGCCATTCTACACTTCTGCAGCCTCCGCGGGGCTCTCCCTCAGGCATGGGAGCCCCGCGTCACCAGCACTGCTTCTCTCCGTGGGCGCGTGCGCGGGCTTCCGAAGACGGAAGTCCCGCCCTACGGAAGTCCCGCCCGACGCAAGGTTTCGGTTCGGTTTAAGCTCGGGACAAGAAAGGACACTTTTTGAAAAATAGGTTGTGCCCGAGTGTTAGTATTAAGATGCCACTATTTTATTGGTGGTGAATTATCATTAAAAGTAAAATTATACCAGCATGCACATGTCTGCTTTAACGCTGTCCAAGCGTATACATGTCCAAATATAAATTCATAAAGGTACCGGAAATGAAAAAACATGTCAGTGCACTGTGCCAAGGACTATAAAAAATGCGTCCGTACTTGTCCTCCGCCTCCCAAAGAATGTGATTGAGTAGGCCCGAAAGAATACGTTTGCGGAGTCATAGATAGGAGACATTGATACGCCCCTAAGAGAAACGTATTCTGCAACATGCCTGTAGGTGTCAGTGTTGGGCTGTGTTTGATATCAGAGGATCTCACGAAGCCTGGGAAATTCAGCTCTTGGTAGCTAATTCACACCCCCTCGATAAAAAGTGCCAACTTGACCAGAGCTGGACTGTAAAATATTAAACTGCACGTGAAGCAGTCTATACCGCATGTGTACCGGTCCACTAATGACAGCTGGTTTAAATAGGAATTAAAATTGCGCTCGACGCACTGACCTTTCAATATGACTTTCAAGTTGCCAGCTGTACAAGGCGCCTAACCTCTCAAGTATGTCCCGATTCTTGGCGCTGTTTGGCTATATATTTATTATCTTTGCGTTTTGACTTGCATTGGTTTTGTTTTCAGACATGTTGCCTTGAGGTCGAATGCCCAATAACAGCCTAGCTCCGTGTACACGACCCCGGGGCACCTAGTTGTGTTGATAAATGCACTTTAAAACTTGCCTCAGATACATGAGAGGGTGATTCGGAACACCTAGGATTCGAGTCCATAACTGGCTCCCAAAACTGTCAGCCATTTTAGCGATGTTTGTTCTGACTATAGTATTTTCCTCAAGCCTGTTTTGGGGAGGTGTATGCTGTGGGGGACATGTCATTGGTTTTCCTCTTGCACCTGCCACACTATTGTGGTATGTAGTGATTTTGTAAAGCAGTTTAGACCCAAGCATGAATAAAATTCCACTTAATTACGAACTATCGCCAAAATAGTTTCCGATACCGATTGTCTTTTAGTGATCATTTTAGTATATTTGCTTACTGTTTTTTTAATGTAACGCTTCTTATCACATTTTTGATTTGCTAAGATCTGTGAACAAAGGCCGTTAATATTATCACATTTACCGCACTCCGAAGGATGTTTGCGAGGATTTCAATTTGTGATCCGCATATCACCTCCGATGTCGGTGGTGAGCGTTTAACTCGTAAAAAAGAGGGCTACGTATAGCAATGTATATATAGTAAGCTCATCTAACCCAACCACATGAAAGTAAAGTATAAAACAAAAAGAACGTACTTCACCCTCCTTTCTCTCCACTACAACTTGCTGCCCCACCCACTTCACCCTTCCACCGACTCAATTACAATAACTTTTATTCAAGTATTAATTATTTAAAAAAATTAAAAGCCATTGTTATTTGTAATATCAATGCATATAAGTCACATAAATACAACACATATTGCATTACAAATGCTATAGGTGTTATATTTGCAAAAGTTATAACTATTGGCATTGTCATACACAATGCCAATAACTCAAACTTTAATGCTGCGAGACCTATTGCATTGTAAATGCTTGTTTAATGATCTCGCCTTCCTAAAGGTAATTAAAGGATTGGAAGGGAGATCAACGTCAACACCTCATCGGTTTGCAATATATGCCAACTCATTTTCAAGATCTTTTTAAATTGGGTGGCAGTTTTAGAAAATGTATTTATAAGGCGGAATTTCCCCCCATTTTTTGAATCTTGTATTCTCCTGTCTTTGGTCTTTAAAAGGCTTTCTCTTTTGACTTTATTAGCTCTTTCAAAAGCGCTGTTCAAAATCTCGTGGCTGTAGCTACGTGCCTGAAAACGTTGCAAACTAGTTTTAGCTGCACTTTGGAACTCTTTCCCAAACGACCCCCTGTGAGTGCTTTTTTACCGTAGGATGGAAGTCCAAAGTTACGGAATCTGGAGCAAGTATTGATTTGTGGGAGCACCCCCACAGTGGAAAGCACCCGCCTGCGAGTGCCCTGCCCAGGTGTTCTTGGAGCGGGATATATATATATATATTCAAACAACCAGACTCAGTGCGAGACACTGAAATCGCCATGACCTCGCCACTTGCGATGGCGGCCCGTGGTGAGGGTGCGAGCCTCATAACGCACAAGTTACTACTTGTGTAACGATATATCTGTAAGAGACATTAGTTAGTGATAGATTCCTTACCTTAGAATATCCCCAGGCGTCAGACTGGATCCGGAAACTTTTGCGTAGCAATACCCCTGCGCGCCGGTAGGCGTCGTCTGCGGCTCCGCGTCCGTCGTCGGCGTCGTGAGCGCCGGGATGACGTCGTCGGAGTACTTAGACGGCGCCCATGCGCGCTGACGTCAGTTCTGATAACACAGCTTTTCCGCGCCAGATACGCAGAGCCATGATAGAACTAACACTGGTGCCATGAAACTAGGGCCCTGAAAGGGGATGACCTTAACCCTAGATATCGGTTGGCAGAACGGGGAGGATGGGTGGGTCGGTAAGGAATCTATCACTAACTAATGTCTCTTACAGATATATCGTTACACAAGTAGTAACTTGTGCATCTGAAAGAGACACGTTAGTGATAGATTCCTTACCTTAGAATAGATACCCCAGCAATACCAACCCCGGTGGTGGGTCTGCGAACCAATATCACACCAGAAAGTCCTGGAGGACGGAACGGCCAAAGAAGCCATCCCTCCGGACTTGACTGTCCAGGCAGTAGTGTCTTGCGAACGTGTGCAGCGAGGCCCACGTAGCTGCCTGGCAAATGTCCTGCAGGGGGACACCGCGGCCCAGGGCAGTAGTCGTTGCCGTGGCCCGAGTGGAGTGAGCCCGCAATCCAGCTGGGAGCTCCTTCCTCGCCATGGAGTAACATGCTTGGATACACAAGATGATCCACCTAGAGATGGTCCTCTTGTGCACAGCCTTTCCCTTCTTCGCGCCCGCGTACCCAACGAAGAGTTGGTCATCCACCCGGAATTGGCGTGTGCGATCTAGGTAGTAGGAGAGCGCACGTTTTGGATCCAGACGGTGGAGCCTCTCCTCCTCTTTCGAGGGACGCGGAGGCGGAAAGAAGGTGGGCAAAGTGATGGACTGCCCGATGTGGAAGGCCGTGACAACCTTGGGCAGAAAGGAAGGCCGTGTACGTAACACCACCTTATCAGGATGAACAGACAGGAAAGGTGGAGAAGAAGAAAGAGCCTGGAGCTCACTCACCCTCCTGGCAGAGGTGATGGCAACCAGGAAGGCCGTCTTTAGAGTAAGGAGACGAAGAGGGCAGTTATGAAGCGGCTCAAAGGGAGCACACATCAGATAGGTGAGAACCAGATTCAAGTCCCACTGGGGCATCACGAAGGGAACAGGAGGGAACATGTGCGTGATGCCCTTCAGAAATCTACTCACAATAGGGGACTTGAATAAAGAAGGCTGATCTGGTAGCCTCAAGAAGGCTGATAGAGCAGAAAGGTACCCTTTAAGAGTGCCCAGAGCAGAGCCCTGCTGGGCAAGGGAAAGAAGAAAGAGCAGCACTTCCGAAAGGGGTGCAGAGAGAGGATCCACAGCCTTTGCTGTGCACCATGCCACAAATCTGTTCCACCGGCAGGCGTATACCGACTTTGTGGAGGGACGCCTGGCTGCCAGAATGATATCACAGACTTCGGGAGGCAAGTCAAATGGCCTCAACTGCCGCCGCTCAATCTCCAAGCTTGTAGGTGGAGACTGGACAGGTTCGGGTGCAGGACCGTCCCCTGCTGCTGCGACAGAAGGTCCTCCCGAAGAGGCAGACGAATCGGGGGATCGACTGACATGCTGAGTAGCTCGGGATACCAGTATCTTCGTGCCCAGTCCGGAGCCACAAGGACGACCTGGGCCCGGTCGCGCCTGATCTTCTTCAGCACTCTGGGCAGAAGTGGTATAGGCGGAAAGGCGTACAACAGACCGCAGCTCCACTCGCGACGAAAAGCGTCTCCGAGCGAGTGCCGCCTTGGAAATTCCAACGCGCAGAACTGCGGACATTGCGCGTTCTCTTCTGTGGCGAATAGATCTAACCAAGGCTCTCCCCACTGTCGAAAGAGACCTTGCGCCACGTCCGAGTTCAGACGCCATTCGTGATCCATCATGCACCGGCGGCTGAGTTCGTCCGCCCTGGCATTCAGAGAGCCTGCCAGGTGTTGAACCACCAGGGACACGCCCTGATGTTCCAGCCACTGCCAGAGGCGCAGAGCCTCCTGGCAGAGGGTCCACGACCCCACACCGCCCTGTTTGTTGCAGTACCACATGGCGGTGGTGTTGTCGGTGAACACTTGCACTACGCTCCCCCTGACAGAGGGGAGGAATGCCTTCAGTGCAAGACGAATCGCCCTCAGCTCCAGAAGGTTGATGTGGAGCCGGGACTCCGCCGGAGACCAGAGGCCTCTGATCTCCGCCTCTCCCATGTGGCCTCCCCAGCCCTGGAGGGACGCGTCCGTCACAACTACGTGCTCCGGCTGGGGTAGGGAGAGGGGTCTGCCACTGACCCAGTCGCGGTCCGTGAGCCACCACTGCAGTTGCTTCGCAGTGCCCTCTGAGATCAGGACATGATCGGACAGGTTGCCCTGATGCTGGGCCCACTGAAACTTCAGGTCCCACTGCAGAGCCCGCATCCGCCACCTGGCGTGACGCACCAGAAGGATGCAGGAGGCCATCAGCCCCAGAAGCCGCAGCGTCAACCTGACCGAGACCCGGGATAACGGCCTGAAGACAGGAATCAGAGCCTGAATATCCCGAACCCGCTGTTCGGGTGGGTAAACCCGAAACTGCGCCGAGTCGAGAACCGCTCCGATGAAGAGGAGCTTTTGAGAGGGACACAGGTGTGACTTCGGCACATTGATGGAGAACCCCAGCAAGTGCAGGAGGTCGGCCGTAGTCTGGAGGTGGCTGACGACTGTCTGGGGCGAGCCCGCCTTCAACAACCAGTCGTCGAGGTAGGGGAAGACTGATACCCCCTGCCTGCGCAGATGGGCTGCGACCACCGCCATCACCTTCGTGAACACCCGTGGGGCGCTGGTAAGGCCGAAGGGGAGCACGGTAAACTGAAAGTGCTCGTGGCCTACCATGAACCGTAGGTAACGCCGGTGGGCCGGCAGGACGGGGATGTGGAAATAGGCGTCCTGCAAGTCCAACGCTACCATCCAGTCTCCTGGGTCCAGGGCAGCCAGGACCTGAGCCAAAGTGAGCATCTTGAACTTCTCCGTCCGGAGGAAGCCGTTGACGTTCCGCAGATCCAAGATAGGGCGTAGGCCCCCTTTGCCCTTCTTGGGTACCAGAAAGTAGTGGGAGTAACAACCACGTCCTACTTCTGGCCCAGGAACGCGCTCGATGGCCCTCTTGGCCAAGAGGGCCGAAACCTCCTCTTGCAGAAGTTGCAAGTGATCCCCCGACACACGGTGGTATTGAGGTGGCATGGATGGAGGGGATGACTCGAAGGGGAGGGAGAAGCCCCTTCGGACAATTTGCAGCACCCACCTGTCCGAAGTGACTGTATGCCAGTGGGAGAGGTGATGGCGAACCCTGCCTCCCACAGGCGTCACATGGGCCTGAAAACTCGGACTAGGAAGGTTTTGAGGCAGGGGCAGCTGAGGGAGGTGTGGACTGGCCTCGCCGCTGGCCCCGACCACCGCCACGGCGGTTCCCACGTCCGCCACCGCGTTGCTGAACATTCTGCGGCGCGTGGCTGACGGTACGTGGTGGGGCGCCCCTTCCGTGGCCACGAAAGGAGCGAAAGGCACCCGATTGCTGGCGTGGGGCCGTAAGGCCCAAGGACTTGGCCGTGGCCCTGGAGTCCTTGAAACGTTCCAGCGCATGGTCTGCCTTGTCGCCAAAGAGGCGACGGCCATCAAACGGCATGTCCAGGAGGGTGGCCTGGACATCGGCCGAGAAGTTGGCGGACCTCAACCAGGCGTGGCGTCGAACCGCCACCGTCGTTGCCATCGCCCTGCCCAGTGAGTCCGTTGTATCCAGCCCACACCGGATAGAAAAGCGTGCCGCATCTCGGCCGTCCGCAAGGGTTTGGCAGAGTTTAGCCCTGACCTCCTCAGGGCATTGTGGCAGCACCTCCGCAACCGTGTCCCACAGAGTGTGGGTGTAGCGGCCCAAGAGACAGTTGGTGTTCACAGACCGTAGCCCTAGGCTCACAGACGAGAAGACCTTCTTCCCGAACTGTTCATATCTCTTGGATTCCCTGTCGGGCGGGGCCGACGGGAATGCGGTTTGGGAGTTAGAGGCCTGGATGACCAGGCTCTCGGGGGTGGGATGGGTGGACAAAAAGCATGGGTCGCCCGGTGCCGGGCGGTAGCGTCTGGCCACGTTCCTGTCCACACGGGGGGCCTGTGGCGGGCTTGGACCAAGTGCCCAGAAGAACGTCACACAAGGCCTCATTGAACGGCAGGAGGGGCTCCGCGGAGCCGGACTGCGGTTTGAGGACCTCGGTGAGGAGATTAGTCCTCACGGCCGCGACGGGGAGCTGAAGGCTCAGGGCCTTAGCTGCCTTCGTCAACACGTACGCTGTAAGCAGAACCCGCCTCCGAAGCCACAGTCGGGGGCGACGTAAATCCAGTGTCTGGCGAGGTGTCAATACCACTGGCCTCCCCAAGCTCATATGTCCAGTCCTGGTTTGACTGGCAATCACGTGCCAGAGGGTCCTCGGACCCCTCCCACTGCTCCTCGTCACCTGGCTCCTGGAGACCAGGATCAACAGCCAGGGCCTCCTCGTGGAGATAGAATTCTCCAAAGGCCGTCGGAATCGGCGCCCAGCGGCGCCCTTCCGACTCCTGAGTAGGACCGTAGGAAACATTGGGGGCGGCAACCACATCGGCTGCCGGGGACGACACCTGAAGGGACGGCGCCGGTGAGGTCGTAAGGTCGACCGGCGAGGTCCCGGATCCGGAGCCGGATCCAGCGAGGTCGCGCGGCGCCGGGACCGAAGTCGCCAGCGGCGCCGGGGCCGAAGCACCCGACGTCGTCGGGGCCGAAGCGCCCGACCCGGAAGGACCTCCAGACGGAGCCGATCGGCCCGAAGGCGCCACGGGAACCGACTGAGAAGGGAGGGCCCTCATGGCCATGAGGTACCTCTCGACCTCCTCCTGCGACGCGCCGTGCCCAGGGACCCGAAGGTGTGGGGCAGGCGGCGACGCTTGCGACTCCAGCGGAGCCACGTGGGCGGTGTCGCCCGAGTCCCCGGCCGCATCGAGCGAGCGTCGGGGCGGAGGACCGATGGTGTCGCTCCGACCTCTCATGCCTCTTACCTGAGGACTTGGAACCAGACGATCGGTGGTCACTCCCGGAACGTCGATGACTCCGACCTCGCGACCTGTCCCTCGACCTCCCGTGGGACCGGGACCGGGACCTGGAGCGGCGCGGGGCCGAGTGCCTCAGCTCGAGACGCTTGCGGGACCGCTCCCGCCTAGCCTTCGACGTCAGGGCCCGGCAGTCGACGCAGGTTCGATCGTCGTGGTCGAGGCCTAAGCACTTCAGGCACCGGCGATGGGGGTCCGTGACCGACATGAGTCGGCCGCACTTCGAACAAGGCTTGAACCCGGGCATCCCTGGCACCGATAATCGAGACAGTCGACTTAAGAGAAGATCAAAAAGGATCAAAATTTTTCAGTCAAAAAGTGACTGGGGGTAGAGCTTCTTCCGGATCTGCGCTAGCTGGCGCGGAAAAAAGAAGAACTGACGTCAGCGCGCATGGGCGACGTCTAAGTACTCCGACGACGTCATCCCGGCGCTCACGACGCCGACGACAGACGCGGAGCCGCAGACGACGCCTACCGGCGCGCAGAGGTATTGCTACGCAAAAGTTTCCGGATCCAGTCTGATGCCTGGGGATATTCTAAGGTAAGGAATCTATCACTAACGTGTCTCTTTCAGATACTGCATATATATATATATATATATATATATATATACATATCTTCATATATATATTCCAACTGCGGTGCGGTGTTCAGGACGCCCTGCCTATCGGGCTGGGGCCTGTCTGGGGACATCACTCCCTAAACATTGCACAGAGACACATACTCCACCTTCAGAGAGACGTAAAACAGGCCCACCAACCAATCTGTAGTGACAATCCTTAAATTGTGGCAGCAATACCAGCATAACGCGTTTCAGCTGAACACGAGCCTTAATCATAAGAACAAACAGGAATTGGTATTTGTTTGCTCTTTAAATAATGAGGTACATAAACAGTGAGAAAGGACCAACGATTAACCGAGTATGTTCATTAAAGTGTGTGTGCAATAGAGTAGCAGTAACATAAAGAAAAGAAAAATAGTCCACATGGGCACAAGCCCAAGCCCCATGGCCCTGTGTTGGAGTTGCTTGTGAGAAGTGCATGTGCCTTGCAATATCATTTCATATAAACAAACTGCATAAACATACGCCCATATCTAGAAGCCAGGGTTCAGATTACTGACACAAGGGCCGTCACACCCAAGTCCTATTCAAAAGAATGCTTAAAATATTCTGGATCCAATAAAAAAATATTGTGGGGTGATCAACCAGTACCTAGGGGCTAGACTTCGGGAGCGCTCTACGTACACACCACATAGAAAATAAAAAGCCTGATACTAAAAATTCAATGGGCAGATGGGTGTTATAAGCCCATATATATATATATATGACGTCTGAAATTACATCAGTAATATGACACAAAGATAAGTTACTTACCTGTAATCCTAGTTCTCTTCCAGGGGTATCCTCATCAAAGTCATAAGCACTGAATATTCACGCCCATGTGCGAAGACCCCGGAAATAATAAAAAAATATATATGATATATATATATATATATATATATATATATATATATATATATATATATATATATAAGTAGACCATCCACACAGTCTTGGCAACACACACCCGCGAAATGTGGCTCCAGCCTTTAAATCCGAACAACACACAAGCCTTGAGGGTACCAGCGCCAAACTAACCGGCATTGTACATCCACATATAACTCAACATGTATACACAGAGGTTTAGATCTGATACTACAGTTAGCAATCGCCACAACAAACACCTTGGCCGCCCACAGGGGCAAGATCCCAGTTTTTTCTTACTACAACCTCCTTGCCAACTGAGCTAACACACTCAATAAAATAATTTAACACGCTGAGATACACCTTGATAGCAAATTTACTGGCTTTCCATAAATCCGGGGCCATCACTCTAGCAAAATGCACAACATGTAAAACTTGGGCCATCAACCGGGGGAGATTTGCTCCTTTAATTGTGAACTCATGTGCAGCAACTTTATTTTTTTACAATACTTAATGTAAAGACTTATTTACATGCCTTTATTATTCTTTAGCATGACTTGCCCTTTTCCACTGGACACCAACTCTTCCTTGTCTATTGGATGTCACATGTTACCTGTGTCACTCACATGATTCTTAACGAGTTACTCTGCACTAGTATAAAAATGCTCATTATCATGGTGATGACAGATTAAGTGAACAAGGAGGACTTGTCCGCCAAAACGCGCCTGGTTGTTATTTTGGATTAAAAACCTTTGATTTCCATCCACGGAGTCGGTGCCTGTTCTTTCTAAACCAAACCAGGATTGGATCCATATTTGAGGCTGACTGGAGCCTCATACACCGACCGTCCTCGCTCTGGCGCTCCCAATAACCAGTGAGAAGCTTTGAACTATTTCTTCATATCGAGGAATACTGGGATGCCCCCACGGCAGCAAATCGATTGAGCAGACACGACTTTCGCAACGCCACTGTGAGTATTCCAAATTCAGTGATAGCCGGAGGGCTGTCAGGAAATTGGTGAGCCTCACGGGAGCGCAAGGCAGAGAGTGTAGTGCCACAGACAGTTGTCCAAGCCAGTGGGAGTGGTAGCCCTGAGTGCAAAGCGCAATTACAGGCAGTGGGTGTCAAAGGAGATTAAAAAAAAAACCCATAAATAACGATGTCAGCAGAATGGGGCAAAGAACGCGAGGAAGCGGCACTTGACATCTTCACAGAACAAGATGAGGCAGTAATAGATCCATCCACCAGAACTAGCGCACAACAAACACCTGAAGAGAGTGACATAAAGAGACTTTTGAATGAACTTGAGAAACTGAGCAAAAATGAAGTGGCAAAATGGTGGGAATGCACCTCCCTTAAAAGATACCTGGAAGTAGGAAGAATCCCCAGAGGGCTGAGAGTCTTCGTGGCTCCTACCTATGTCAAGTCAAGTCAAGTCAGAGAATTTATATAGCGCACTACATACCCAGAGGGTCTCAAGGCGCTTAGAGAGGGGAGGAGGATTACTTGTCAAATATCCACGTTTTAAGTTGCTTTCTGAATGCTAGGTGGTTCTGGGTAAGGCGAAGGTAAGCGGGGAGTGAGTTCCATGTTTTAGCAGCCAGGTATGAGAAGGATCTGCCTCCCATGGTGGTCTTGTTGATGCGAGGTACAGTGGCGAGGGCTTGGCTGGAAGAACGCAGTTGGGGGGAGGGGGTGTAGAAGGACAGTCGTGAGTTGAGGCATTCTGGTCCGATGTCGTAGAGTGACTTATGTGCGTGGGTTAGCAGTCGGAAAGTGATTCTCTTATTGACGGGTAGCCAGTGGAGGTCTTTCAGGTGACTAGAGATGTGTTCGTTGCGCGGGATGTCCAATATGATCCTGGCTGAGGCGTTTTGGATTCGTTGGAGTTTCTTCTGGAGTTTAGCGGTAGTACCTGCGTAGAGGGTGTTTCCGTAGTCCAGTCGGCTCGTGACCAGAGCATGGGTGACTGTTTTCCTTGTTTCGGTGGGGATCCAGCGAAATGTTTTTTTGAGCATGCGAAGAATGTTGAAGCAGGATGAGGATACGGCGCTGACTTGTCTGTTCATAGAGAGTGAAGAATCCAGGATGACGCCTAGGTTCCGTGCGTGGTCTGTCGGGTTGGGTGCTTTTCCAAGGGCTTCCGGCCACCAAGAGTCGTCCCATGCAGAGGGGGATGTACCTAGGATGAGGACTTCTGTTTTGTCTGAGTTCAGTTTCAGACGGCTTTGTTTCATCCATTCGGCAACTTCTTTCATTCCTTTGTGTAGGTTAGTTTTGGCGGTGCTGGGGTCATTGGTGAGAGAAAGGATTAGTTGAGTGTCATCCGCGTAAGAGATGATGTTGAGGTTGTGTTGGCGGGCGATGGCCGCGAGGGGGCTCATGTATACGTTGAATAGGGTGGGGCTGAGTGAGGATCCTTGTGGTACACCACAGATGACTTCAGTAGCCTCGGACTTGAATGGTGGAAGGCGAACTCTCTGGGTTCTTCCGGTGAGGAACGAGGTGATCCATTCAAGTGCTTTTCCTTGTATTCCGGTGTTGTTGAGGCGTTGTAGAAGGGTGCTGTGGCAGACTGTGTCGAAGGCTGCGGAGAGGTCGAGGAGGATGAGGGCGACTGTGTCTCCATTGTCCAGTAGAGTTCGAATGTCGTCTGTTGCTGCGATGAGGGCGGTCTCAGTGCTGTGTTTTGCTCGGAAGCCAGATTGTGAGGAGTCGAGGGAATTGTTGGCTTCGAGGAAAGCGGCGAGCTGGTTGTTGACAGCTTTCTCGATGACTTTGGCCGGGAATGGAAGGAGCGAAATGGGGCGGTAATTTTTGAGTTCGGTGGGGTCCGCTGTGGGTTTTTTCAGCAGGGCGGTGAGTTCAGCGTGTTTCCAGTCTTCCGGGAAGGTGGCGGAGTTGAAGGAGCAGTTGATGACGTCTCGGAGGTGCGGTGCTATGACGGAGTCTGCTTTGTTGAAGATGTGGTGAGGGCAAGGGTCTGTGGGGGATCCTGAGTGGATGGAGTTCATCAGGCGGATTGTGTCCTCAGTGGAGATTGGGTTCCAGACGTTAAGGGTGTTCACGGGGGGAGAATGTTCAGCAGATGGTTGGGTGGGTTGGTCTCCGGGTTGGTTGTCGAAGCTGTTGTGGATGTCTGCAATCTTGTTGTGGAAGAATGAGGCTAGGGAGTCGCAGAGGGCTTGAGAGGGGGTGATGTCGTTGGAGTTGGCCGAGGGATTGGAAAATTCCTTGACGATGTTGAAAAGTTCTTTGCTGTTGTGGGCGTTGTTGTCAAGTCGATCCTTGAATGCTGTTTTCTTGGCCTTTCGGATTAGTTGGTGGTGAGTGCGGGTGGCGTTTTTGAAGGCGTCCTTGGTGCTAGTGGTTGGGTCTTTTTTCCAGGCCTTTTCAAGGGAGCGGCAGAGTTTCTTGGACTTCTTAAGGTCATCGTTGAACCATGAGGCCTTCTTGCTGCCAGATTTGCTTTGACGTTTTTTCAGTGGTGCTAGGGTGTCGGCGGTGTTGGATAGCCATAGGGTGAGGTTGGCGGCGGCTTGGTTTGGGTTAGAGGAGTGGGCTGGGGTGTTAAGAAGAAGTGATGCGGAGATTTGGTCGGTGGTGATTTTGTTCCAGTTTCTTTGCAGAGTTGGTTGGAGGTGGTTGGTGGGTTTCGGCTTGTTGTAGGTGAAGTGAACGCAGCTGTGGTCAGTCCAGAGGAGCTCCGTAGTGTGGCTGAAGGAGACATGCTTGCTGGAGGTGAAGATGGGGTCGAGCGTGTGACCTGCGATGTGGGTGGGGGAAGTGACCAGTTGTTTAAGTCCGAGGTTGGCGAGGTTGTCCAAGAGGGTGGTGGTGTTGCGGTCGTTGAGCTTTTCAAGGTGAAAGTTGAGGTCTCCCAGAAGGATGTAGTCTTTGGAGGGGAGCGCGAGTGGGGTGATGAAGTCCGTGATGTCTTCACTGAATTTTGCGCGGGGTCCTGGTGGTCTGTAGAGGAGGGTGCCTCTGAGTGTGGTCTTGGGGTCGGTATGGATTTGGAAGTGAAGGTGTTCGGAGTTGGCGAGGTTGGCGTCAGAGCTGGTTGAGATGCGGATTGATTTCTTATGGACGATAGCGATTCTTCCTCCTGTGTGGCCGGTACGGTCCTTGCGTGTGATCTTATAGTCTTCAGGGATGGCAATGGTGATGTCTGGGGCGGAGGAAGCGTTCATCCATGTTTCTGTTAGGAAGGCGACGTCTGGAGAGATGGTGTCTAGTAGATTCCAGAGGTCGATGGCGTGTCTGTGGACCTAGCGGGTGTTGAGAAGGATGCATTGTAGGTGGTTGGGGTCGAGAGTCTGTGATGTGGTCGTAGCGGAGTGGTTGATGGTGCCGCAGAATTTGCAGGAGTAGCAAGAGAATGGTCCATGAGTGTGTCCGGGAGCTGCTTGGACGCAGTTGGGGGCGCGACCGGGGTTAAGGGCTAGAAGGTTGGTGGCATCGTAGGTGATGCGGGAGGGCTGGGCAGCGCGAGGGGCAGGGGGTCTGGCGCTGGGCGCGGTCCAGGCGCGTACGGGCGTAGACGGGCTTACCTTTGGCGCACCTTCGGCGCGGATGGGGCGCGGTCGCTGCGCGTGAACGCTGCGCGCGGGAGCTACTGTCATATATGGATAGTGGAGGGGGAGGGGCGAGGGCGGCTGAGCTGGGAGGCGGGGCGGGTTAAGTCCGACCACAACAACAAACAAAATGGCAGCGGGGTGCTGGGGGATAACGCGCAGCACAGCCAAAGTTACACAGGCAATCACAATGCAAAAAAACAGAGCAAAAGCGGCAGTCTACCAAGTATACAGAGCGCAAATGCGTCAAGCAGGCAGATAGCTGGAAATCTCTATGAGGCGCTGCACAACAATACCACGTGTCGTCAAAGACACTGGGGAGCGACCACTCGCCTCGGGGGAGAAGAGCGAGTCACAGCGCTACGATGGAGCTGAGCGCTGGAAGTAGTCAGTGGGAGGGCGGCTGAGCTGGGAGGCGGGGCGGGTTAAGTCCGACCACAACAACAAACAAAATGGCAGCGGGGCGCTGGGGGATAACGCGCAGCACAGCCAAAGTTACACAGGCAATCACAATGCAAAAAAACAGAGCAAAAGCGGCAGTCTACCAAGTATACAGAGCGCAAATGCGTCAAGCAGGCAGATAGCTGGAAATCTCTATGAGGCGCTGCACAACAATACCACGTGTCGTCAAAGACACTGGGGAGCGACCACTCGCCTCGGGGGAGAAGAGCGAGTCACAGCGCTACGATGGAGCTGAGCGCTGGAAGTAGTCAGTGGGAGGGCGGCTGAGCTGGGAGGCGGGGCGGGTTAAGTCCGACCACAACAACAAACAAAATGGCAGCGGGGCGCTGGGGGATAACGCGCAGCACAGCCAAAGTTACACAGGCAATCACAATGCAAAAAAACAGAGCAAAAGCGGCAGTCTACCAAGTATACAGAGCGCAAATGCGTCAAGCAGGCAGATAGCTGGAAATCTCTATGAGGCGCTGCACAACAATACCACGTGTCGTCAAAGACACTGGGGAGCGACCACTCGCCTCGGGGGAGAAGAGCGAGTCACCTATGAAAACCCTGACCGTGCAATGATACAGGATTGGGCCGAAAACAGTGCAGAATCATCTCGAAACATGATACGTATCCTAATAAAAAATTCCACCACAGATAGAGAAAAACTACTACTGAAAATTGACTGCATCATGAAAGAGTTGGGCAAACACCCAAACCAAGATGGGGTGAACAAAGGACTAGTGGACATAAAAACAAGGGTACAGAAACACGAAAACACCATAAAAATTAGGAAGGCTGAGAAATTCCAACGGGATCGGAACGACTATCTACAAGGCATGATCTACACATTTGCCAGAAAATTTGAAAACATCCGAAGACAGCAGCTCTCAGCAGCCGGAGGCTCCCTTCCATGCCCTCAAGAGCTAAGTGAGTCAGAAATTAGCTCAGGAGCAGAATCAGATCCAGATGCAGGCACAAACCCCAACCAAAGAAAGACTGTACCTACCCCAGTAGATGAGTTTGCTTTTTTACGGATGAAGCGGCTCATAAGCCTGAGACCGAGAACACAAAGACAAGACCAAACAGCGACCAAACGCAACAATAAAAAAGCAGAAGGAGGAAGAACAGACGCCGGGGCAGACATGGCGCAAAGAACCAAACCCACCTACAGAAGAAACAGAAGGAGATGAGCACACCCACAACAAACATTAACACAGTCATAAATCTAACCAATATGGATTTATCAACCGATGAACAAAAAACTTTGGCGCTGGGACTTTTCTTTAGTAAAGAGACAAATTTTAACTGTACTGAAACCAGGATAGACCTCTACCAGTTCACTCGAAAGCTAAAACTCAACAAGTACTTCTCAACTTTAAAAGACAAACCCCCTGATAAAAGAGCTGCACCAGACTCTACACCAATCATAACCTCATTGAGTGTAGCAGATCTGGAATTCCTAAAAGACATGACGGAAATGGAACTAAACATAAATGAAGGAAGTCTGGCCAACACACAAACGGGAGCTTATGCCAACCTCTCACTCTACGCATCCGAAAGGACCCCTTTAAACCGAAGTCCACCTTCTATCCACCCATGCCCAAGGATAATATTGATATGTTCGCTGATAGAGTAACAAAAGACCTCAAAGAACTTGCTCTATCAAGCAGCTCAACTTTCAACAAAAACTCAAATGACTATAAAACAAAATATTGCAAAGTGATGGAAAAAAAAAAACAGCGCACTGACATAGGAGTCCCCTGCGCGGACAAAGGAGGGAACATCGTGCTTTGGCCGCTGGAAATGTATGACAGAGAAGCGATGTCCCAACTACAGGGCAAACATTGTTACATCAGGACCAGTAACACCAATATAATTAACATCAAAGAAAGGTATCACATATGCCTGTATGATTGGAGGGGGAAAGGCTTAATCACTAAACAAGAACTGGAGTTCCTCAAGAAGGACTATCCCATCACCCCCCAATTGTACCTGATACCCAAGGTCCATAAGAACATTAATTGCCCACCTGGTAGGCCGATCATTTCAGCCGTTGGAAGCCTCTTTGAAAATACAAGCAAGTACATTGACTTCTTCCTCCAACCACTTGTGAGAACTTTGCCTGCCTTCCTGCAAGACACTGGGGGCTTTTTGACTCATATTTCTGATTTTGTGTGGCACCAAGACTTTACTTTTTTCACACTAGATGTACAGAGTTTGTACACCAGTATTGGACACAGTGATGGCTTGAATGCAATGCGACACTATCTTGGCAATAGGGACATCACCCTACACCAACATACCCTGATGCTCCTACAGATGACAGAGTGGTGCCTAGACAACAATACATTTTCCTACAATAAACTACTGTACAAACAGACACAGGGCAAGGCCATGGGTACTTGCTTCGCCCCCAGCTATGCGAATTTGCATATGGGCTGGTGGGAGGAGCAAGTACTCATGGTCCAATACCATCACATAGTCTCCCAGAATCTAGTGCTGTACAAGCGCTATATTGATGATATCTTCATCATATGATAGGGCTTAGAAGAAAGTGCTCTAGAATTTGCATCAGGCATTAACAACAACAGCCTCAACCTGAAATTTACCTGCACCACCAGCATAGAAAAAATCACATTCTTAGATCTAGAAGGTTTCCAGGAAAGAGACAGGGTAAAGACACGCACACACAGGAAAGAAACCGCAGGAAATACCATCTTACACGCCACAAGCTTCCACCCCACTAGCCTCAAAGAGAGCATACCATACGCTGAGTGCCTCAGGATGAAAAGAAATTGCAGCCTACAAAGTGATCTGTTAGCCAGCACAGAGAGCCTTTTTGACAGACTCAGGGACAGAGGTTAACAACAAAAAACCCTGAACAAGGCCAGAGAAAAAAGCAACAGCCTGAACAGGTCTGATTTGCTACACAAAAACACCAAAACCAATACAGATAACATAACCACGAAACCAAACATGGCCCCCAGATTAATAACAGGGTTTAAGAAATATCACAACAATCTTCGCAAAATCCTGTAAAGGCACTGACCCCTGATTAGGAATGACCCAACCCTAGGCCAAGTTGTGCAAAACTACCACAGCTAACTTTCCGGAGGGCAACCTCCATGAGACAGGAGTTAGTTAACTATGCACCATCACTGTCAAAAAACAAAACATGGCTGCAGTCCCAACCATGCTTTTTCAAATATACCAAATGTAAGGCCTGCAAGCACGGAGTCAACACCATGGAGTTCCCATTCAGACAATCACCCTTTGAGATCAAACAACATTACACATGCAAAACTGATTTTGCAGTATACGTACTCAGTTGCACCTGCACAAAACTCTACGTAGGCAGCACCATACATCCAGTACACCTGAGAATTCTTCAACACCTCAGAGCCATTTTCAATGATGATCCTGCATACCCACTGGCGAGACACATTAATGCCCACCACAACGGGAAAAAATATTTTGTGATTGACAGTGTAGCCCAGAACCCCAGGGGAGGTAACAGACAACAATCATTTAGAAGACTGGAATCTAAATACATCATCCAACTAGATTTTAAAATCCCCAATGGGCATAACGCAGATGAAGCCCTCTGTGTACATCTATGATACTGCACTCTAACGAATCGCCTTATTTGCTTCCCTTCTCAGACCAAACAACTCATTCTCTCGAGAACATCTTGTTTTACCATCTTATTTTTACATCCACTTAGAGCATGTAACTTTGTAAATAGCAACCACTCACACAGTCACACACTCACTAGCACAGGATCCAGGTCAATTAAGTAGACCATCCACACAGTCTTGGAAAAACACACACCCGCCAAATGTGGCTCCAGCCTTTCATCCCAAACAACACCCAAGCCTTGAGGGTACCAGCGCCAAACTAACCGGCATTGTACAACCACAAATAACTCAACATGTATACACAGAGGTTTAGATCTGATACTACAGTTAGCAATCGCCACAACAAACACCTCGGTCGCCCACAGGGGCAAGATCCCAGTTTTTTCTTACTACAACCTCCTTGTCAACTGAGCTAACACACTCAATAAAATAATTTAAAACGCTGAGATACACCTCAATAGCAAATTTACTGGCTTTTCATAAATCCGGGGCCATTGCTCTAGCAAAATGCACAACACGTAAAACTTGGGCCATCAACCGGGGGAGATTTGCTTCTTTAATCAATGTCAATCCGGACCCGTAAACACAGCCCTTGGTTCCCGCTCGGTATCCACGCAGCGCTCCTTCTCACCTCACAACAAAAATTAAACACACTCACTACCTAGCATGTTCCACATAACTAATACCCAGATTTAGCTGCTTATTAAAGCCGTGGCCGGCTGTGGGGATATGGTAACTAAAACTACTAAAATGTTACGCATATCAAGGGGGAAGACATCACATGAATCATAGCAGACAGAACAAATTCGAACAGCATACACACACGTAATGACTCACCTATCATTCTGGCCTTACAGAAACCGCATGCGCAGGCCCGTTATAGTACAGCTAAATCACTCTTCTATGTCAGTCACTGCACGTAGAAGCATGTCCCACATCCCAGCCACAAGGGGCCAACATAAATATGTACAAAGATACCACTTTTAAGGATCAAGCCAAGACAATTGTGAACTTGTGGGCAGCAACTTTAATTTTACAATACTTAATGTAAAGACTTATTTACATGCCTTTATTTTTCTTTAGCATGACTTGCACTTTTCCAATGGACACCAACTTTTCCATGTGTATTGTATGTCACATGTTACCTGTGTCACTCACATGATCCTTAACGAGTTACTCTGCACTAGTATAAAAATGCTCATTATCATGGTGATGACAGATGAAGTGAACAAGGCGGACTTGTCCGCCAAAACGCGTCTGGTCATTATTTTGGATTAAAAACCTTTGATTTCCATTCACGGAGTCAGTGCCTGTTCTTTCTAAACCAAACCAGGATTGTATATAAATATATATATATATATATATATATATATATATATATATATATAAAAGAAGAAACCCGACCGCCTCTAGCTGCGGTCACAAGCGGGCGCAGACCTCCTCTCCTCCAGTAATTTTAACACAATGTCACCAACGCCATCACACAAATAAAGTGTCAGCAGTGCAGATTTTATTGCTGTTCATGTCAGAGCAAGTGCCCTCCCTGACGCGTTTCGCTCCGCAGACGGAGCTTGGTCACATGGCGCGTCAGGAGTAGGCAGAACAATTTAAAGTGAATAAAAGCCCATGCGCCTAAAGAAACAGGACGCATGGGTAGACAACGATGCAAGCAAGCATTAAAGTAACTATTTGCATGAATTGAATAGCAAAATGAAACAAGAAAAAGAATTATAGCATAGTGCTCAAGATTACTCATTTAGAATCATTATTATATAGTCATAAATGGTTTCCAAAATCCAAATAGTAAATATATATCAGAGAGTGCTCAATAGAATATTAAACGGTTCATATCAAAAAGTACTAAAGTGCTAATGCATTAATGTATACAATATTGCACGTATTTGTGACTTAATACAATCTAATGCAAGTGCATGAAAGTTAATAATATATTGCACAGCTCATGTTCGATTCAAATCCTGCTTGTTCATCTATATCATGCCTGCTTTTCAATGCTTGGTTATATAAAGTGCAAGTGCCACAAAACGTGAAATAAAATTCATAATCTAACCAAATTATAAAAAATTCAAACGGCTGATAACCCTTCTTGAACCTTTTACATGGCATTTGCTATGTTCCTAGAACAACATCTTGATTATAAATGCATCTTTGTCATTGAAATCCATTTTTCAGCAATGATTCAAACAGACAATGTTTACCTCAATGAAGAATAGCCCAATAGATTGCCACATTACAGATAGTGATGTAACTCATCAATAGCATTCAAACCATTGGGAGATCTTGTATCAAGCAACAAAATGAAATATGCTTCCCTCTGCCTAAGAAGTCTTTCTCGGTCACCACCTCGTCCAGGGTTAGGGACTGAGCACAATTAAGTGTATTTCAAATCCTTTCGTTTTTTATCAGGCACCGCCTTGCAGTGGCGAGCCACTGGATAGTTCATATCTGAGTTCACTATTGCCCGTATATGTTGCAGAATGCGCTGGTTAGCTGGCAACTTAGTGCTCCCAATATAAGAAAGTGAGCATGTGCATGTGAGTTGGTAAATGACAAAATCGCCGCGAGAAGTTAGATGTTCATTTATTTTTATGGGTTTATCGCTAAAGGCTGATGTGTAGTGAGTACCATTGACCGCAAAAGTGCACGCCGGGCATGACGTGCATCTGAAAAAACCTGGTTTGGCGAACCAAGGGCTTTTAAGAGTAAGCTCAGGTTCAGTTTTGTCCAATGCATCTTTCATGGACGGGGCCCTCCTAAATGTGATTGCTGGTATTTTAGGTAACATGGGGCCTAGAATAACATCTGTTAACACAATTGGCCACTCTGCCTTGATAATTTGTCTTATCTAACGCACCTGAGAGCAAAAAGTGGTGATCAATCGGACAGAACCCCCAGATATTGATTCTGGAGTTATACTGGATCTGGGGGTCAAAAGTTCTTCTCTTGAATGTCTTAATACTTTCGAGAGTGCGCGGTTTAAAAGATCTTGTTTGTACCCGCGCCGCAAAAATCTTTTTTTTTTTTTTAAACCTTTATTCGTAACAAGTGGTGGAAGACAAGCATGAGATCATCAATGACATACATACAAAGCATATAACGATACAGGTGTGATGAAGTGCAGCGGCATACAGAAAGTGTTCAGGTGACATATCCAGAGGGAGAAGTCCAGTGGGCAGAAATAAGGTCACGGCAACAGTAGGGGCCTGGGACGTGACACACCATTACAGAGCATATAAACACACCAATAATACGGACAGCAAGCAAATAACGGTCCATAGGGGAGAGCAGTGGCAGGGCCGCGAGCACATACGCACAGCGTAGTGGCCCCCAAGGTAAGGCATCATAAGCTGCATCCCAAGAGAGAGGGCAGTAAAGCCCCGTTCCCCCGTCAACGGTAATAACATACTCCTCACATCGAAAGAGGCCGCAGTGCATACATAGGGACCCTCACAGCACGTGGACTGGGCAAGTGGCAGAAAAACGTACAATCCCAACAAACTAATCCACATTAACCCACCCCAACCCGATCAGCACTGTCCGAATCAGAGTCCTGCACAGCCCTGGTAAGAAGGTACACCTGCAGTGGACTCCAAAAGTCTCTGGGCCTGCAGCGCACAGGCATCAATTCCGCGTAAACATTATATTGGTCCTGACAATAAATGACATCTCTCAGCCAGTCCTCGAACCGCGGTATCCTGCCCCTACCCCAGCAGCAGGCCACACGCCTCTTTGCCAGCAGCAGAGTGACATCCACAAACCTACGATACATTGCTGGCACCGCCCTGGTATAACCCAACAACAGGACCAGAGGGTCAAATGGCACTCCATTGTCGGTCATAGCCTGAAGAGCATCATGGACCCGCACCCAGTACTCCAAAATCACCCCACACTCCCACGCCAAATGGAGAAAATCAGCACCCGTCGCTTGACAACGAGTGCACCTGTCATCCTCCGCTAGTCGGAACCTGAGCTTCCTAGCTGGGGTGTAGTAAAAGCGCTGTATGAATTTGTAGTGTATGATCTTTAGGCGGCAACTAGAGGAGATGTTAGCGGTCACACCACAACAATACTTCCATTGGTCATCAGAAATGGAAATGCCTAGCTCAGCATCCCACTGGGTCCGCGCTCGCCCAGGTGAGACAGCACGTTGTCTCCTGATGGCACTATACAATCGAGACACCAAGTGACGTCCATCAGAAAGCAACAACTCATGGAGTGGCAGGGTCACCCCCGGCTCACCGGGGAACTCAGGCAACAGTGATCTCAGGCCCTGGCGCAGCCGGACATAGTAAAACATATCAAGTGGGGAGTACGCCCCATCCCCGAAGAATTGCTCCAGGGTACGGAAGGTGCCCTCACGAAACAGGTCACCCCAGGTGTGAATCGCAAGACGACTGCACAGGCGTCGGAAACCAGCTTCCTGCAGAAGAGACAGGGCAGGGTGATACATCAAAGGCAACGCAGGCGAGTAAAGAAAAGCAACATTCAGCACCTTTGCGATGCGCTTCCAGGCATCAACAGTGCAGGTGACCGTCGTTTGGTGTGTGTCAATGTCCTCAACACGACCTAGGACCATGCCCTCCAACGGGAGAGGATGAGCGACCCACTGTTCGGCAGCCACCTGAGGCATGAACGGCGTGGGGCGCATCCAGTGGTAGGCGAAGTGCGCTTGAGCGCTAACATAATAAAGTTCAAACTCAGGGACGTCAAAGCCCCCATCGACGTAAGGCAGCGTCAGCGTAGACCACGCCACTCGTGGCTGTTTACCCCCCCAAAACAACCGAAGCAACTCTGAGCGGAGACGTGAGAAAAAATAAGCCCCAGGATAATACGGAATGTTTTGAAACAAATACAGAAAGCGAGGTAACACCACCATCTTGATGAGAGATGCCCTGCCCGCCATAGATAATGGCAAAGAACTCCACCTCGTGATGCTGTCTGCCAAGTTAGTTATAGCCACACCGTAATTAAGCCGTAGTGTCTCCTCCTTGAGCAGTGACACAACAATACCCAAATATCGCAGGTCGGAGTCACACCACTCCAGGGGGTAGTCAAGTGGGAAACGGTGGACCGCCGCAGTGAGTGGAAAGAATTGGGATTTCTGCCAATTGATATGAACCCCAGATACACCACCAAAGACTACAAACTCACGTAATAACGCATTAAGATTCGACTGTGGGTCTTTCACATAGAGGGTAACATCATCAGCGTACATGGGTATGCCAATCTGCCGCTGAAGGCAATTAAACGCACTCTGTTGATGCAATTGCCGTATCCTACATGCAAGAGGCTCTATAGCAATGGCGAACAAGAGGGGGGAGAGTGGACACCCCTGCCTGGTACCTCTCGTGATCGGGAAAGGGGAGGACAACACCCCATTTACAACCACTCTGGCCATAGGGTCAGTGTAGAGTAGTTTAACCCACGAGATAAATATCCTGGGGAAGCCCATTCTGCACAGGACGTCAATTAAATAACCCCATTCTACCGAGTCGAACGCCTTTGTCGCGTCTAGAAAAACAGCAGCCACCGGGAGCTCCGGGGAAATGGTCGGGATCAAGGAGAATAATGTGCGAAGGTTATGGGAGGTCGCCCGTCCAGGCACAAAACCTGACTGGTCAGGTAGTACTATAATGGGCATGAGTTCAGAGAGACGCACCGCCAATACCTTGGCCAGAATTTTAACATCGCAGTTAAGCAATGAAAGAGGCCTATAGGAGCCCACATCAAGAGGATCCTTTCCGGGTTTGAGTAAAGAGATGATAGCAACTTCCCTCATAGACCCTGGCAGGCGCCCCACTTCAAGGGATTCCTCGAAAACCTCCCGCAACACCGGAGCCATAATATCTACGTAACACTTATAAAATTCAGCGGGGAGGCCATCTAGGCCTGTAGCCTTGCCATTATTAAGCGACATGATGGCACTCCTGACCTCGTCGACCTCCAGGGGCCTACCCAGAAAAGCCCTGTGATCATCAGAGAGCCAGCAAAGCGACAGCTCATCCAAAAATCCCCCATATCTCACATCTCCGGAGTGCTGGGAAGTGTATAAGTGTGTATAGTGTTGCAGAAATGTGTCCCGTATAGTCTCTGAGTCCATGCAGCGAGTGCCATCAGCCAAGACCAGTTCCAAGACATCTGAGCTGTGTCTCTGGTGTCTCGTAAGAGCCGCCAGGACCTTCCCCGGTCTCTCACCCTCACAATACCGTCTAGCTACCCAGTATTTTCCCCTATGCTTCGCTTCCCTGGCCGCTTCTTCCTCGTATTCCGATAGTTTACTCCTAAACTGGTGCATGAGATCAGGGTCAGGGCCAGCAAGTAGACCATTCTCTAGTCGTTTTAGGTCGGCATCTAAATCAGCAAGTGTACGGACAATGGTCCTGAGTACCCCACAGCTCTTGGAGATAGTGAGCCCCCGAATCGTAACCTTGAATGCCTCCCATATTACCTCCACACTGTTCACAGACCCCTTATTCCTCGGAAAGAAAGCCTCTATCTCCTCACCCAATTCCGCCTTAAAAATGGGGTCCAGCAGGGCCGATGGGAATAGCCTCCAAGGCGGACGCGGTCGGTGTAGTCCAGGTACCGACACCACAACCCGAACCGGACAGTGATCAGAGAAGGTCCTGGGGAGGTGCGTCACCCCATGCAATCCTGCCACTAGCCCCCTGGAAAGGAAGATATAATCCAGCCTCGCCCAGGTACGGGCCTGTGTCGTAAAATGAGTGCCCTCCTTAACAGTGGGGTGTACATATCGCCAGCTGTCCACCAGCCCTGCCTCTTCCACAATGCCCCGCAAAACATCTCTGGCTTGTATATTGTACTGATGACTCCCCTCCGATCTGTCCTCAAGAGCCACCATTGCCAAATTAAAATCCCCCCCCCACACAATATGAGAAGCATCAACAGCAAGCACATGTCCCCACAGTGTAAGAAAAAAAGCTGGGCTATCAACATTCGGTGCATAACAATTCACAAAAAGTACAGTGAGCTGTCCAATCCTTCCCCACAACAGTACATATCTCCCATCAGAGTCCAAGTGTGATCCCAACTCCTGGAAGGCAAGTGATTTTTTAATCAATATTGCAACCCCCCTTGCATAAGAGGAGTACGAAGAGAACTTCCTCACAGTGGCCCACCTCCCACCAAACGCATATGTCGGTGACCGGCCCAGATGTGTTTCCTGTAAAAGTGCCACCTGTACGGCATGTCGGTCTAGATACTGCAACACATTTCGGCATTTCCTGGCATCATTGAGCCCACGCACATTCCAAGAAAAAATCGAAATCTTATCCAACACTGCGATCGCCATCACTCATAGGGTATACGTGTCAAAGAGCCCCGCACACCCGCATCAGGCACACCATACGAGCCACGATAGGAGGCCGTAGCCGCCACACCATTACCCCACCCAGTAACAAGAAAAGCACAATCAACCATGTCGTCTTCCAACCCCAGAACCAATCCCCCCCCCCCTAAAGCGGTCAACGCACAACCGTGCAACAGGCGCGCAGCTCCATACGGGAACATCCAGAGCGCATCGCATCCAACAAGTGAATGTACAGGGTCCAAAAAGTCCCTACCTCCCACCGCCCACCTGACCAACCCCAACCTGTCAGGACCCCCTACCACCCCCCCTCCCCACACCCCAGGCATCCATCCACACATCCAAAACACCATCCGCACAACAAAGTAAAGTGTGAACATAGTAGGGGAATTCCCGTTGGGGGTGCCCACCAGAGGTGCACTTCACCACCCCCTCACACTATGCCGCCCTCCCAGCCGATGAGGCAAAGATACAAGGCAGGCACAGTGGTAGGGTGGGTGCCCGGAGCAAGAATAGGAACACAACCTCAGCCAACGCCAACCCAACAGTCACACCATGCAGCCTCACAGACAAAACACAGAGGACCACCCATCAGCCCACAGTATCACACGCTTCGGAGAGGCAGCAGGCAGCGGCAGGTGAAACAATGTCAATAGGAAGCGTTCAACACAGTCATCATGCCATCAAAAACCTGATCAGGGGTCTTCCTCCTCCCCCGCCGATTGACGATCGTTCTGTCCCATCCCATCCTGGCGGTCAGCAGCGGCACGTTCCCTCTGCAGCCGCTTCACAAAGTCTTCCGCCTGCTGCGGATTCGTGAAGAAAGTCTGCTTCGCCTGATGAGTGATTCTTAATTTCGCAGGGTAGAGCAAAGCGTAGTCCACCTGGAGGTCCCGAAGCTTCTTCTTAACCGCCAAGAATTTTCGCCGTTGTTCCTGCACCATCGGAGTGAAGTCAGGGTATATCGTGAAATTGACACCCTCAAAGGAGAGTGAGCGGGAAGTGCGGGCCGCATGAAGAGCCGCATCACGATCCCGATAGTTCAGGAGGCGAGCAATGATAGGGCGTGGGGCCGCACCGGGGGCCGGTCGCGGTCCAAGCGAACGGTGCGCCCGTTCTACAATAAACTGGGTCGAAAAGGATCCCGCCCCAACTGCCCCAACCAAGAGCCTCTCCACATACGTTTCCATCTTTCCAACATTTGTAGACTCCGGCACACCTACTACGCGAATGTTGTTGCGCCGACTTCTCGCCTCCAACTCCTCGTTCTTAGCGGCTATTACACGTAGGATATTGTCCATCCGCGCCAACTGAGTGGTATGAGTGGCCGCAGTGTCGTCGTGATCGGAGATACGCTGTTCCGCCGTGGTCAGGCGCTCCTCATGGACATCAAGTTTCTGTACCACCGCGTCCATGCGGGAGGATAGTTTGTCCACCTTATCCACAATGGTGGCGAAGCCTTGCCGCATCTCCTGCATCATCTGCTGGAAGTCAGGGGTGGACGGTTGCAAAACAGCATCAGCGGCAGTCGGAGGAGGAGATCGCGAGGCACCAGCCTCCTGTACCAGGCGGGTGCCCCTTCTGGAAGTCGCCAAGTCAAAGGAGAGCTTAGGTTGCTTATTATCAGGTTTGCCCATGGTGGTACACACAACACACGCACCAATGTCGTAAGCAGGGAGGCCTGAGGGTTGAATCTCGTAAGCAAGGCCACTGTCAACACAGCGACACACACAGCAGGGGATGCCTCGTAAACAATGTCAAAATTGGGTCGCAGAGTGTACACCTCCGTACAAAACCACCAGTAGACACAGTACAGACTCGCCAGGTGCCAAAAGAGCTGCCGCTGTAATAATACCAGGATGTAGGGCAGGGGGGCCAAGTGATGACCCTGTCCACCACACCTTGAAGTAGAGAGGGCTGTGCCACTCACAGTCCGCAATCAGTGACTGCGTGTAGGGGTCAGCCCCAGCTGTGTTCCGCAGGGGCCAGGGTGGTGCAAACCAGGATCACGGGGCAAATCAGGCACAGCAGGGGACAGCCATGGGCCGTGGTATGTGAATGGCGCTAGCGCCGTGCAAACCACCAGAAGGGACTCGCCGCGTAGCCTATCCCAGCCGGCTCCGCAATACAACGGCCGCTGCAGTGGAAAAGGGCGCCAAGAAGCAAAAGTCCAGGTCCGCTGTGGTACATGCGTTAATATCGCCCACAGCCCCTATGCCAACGCAAGAGTTGAAACACAGCAGGGAGTGACAATGCAGTCCGCGGGGGCACGCCGCCAAACAGACGAGTATAGCAGGCTCCACAAGTATGCCAAACACAATGGTGCCAAATGAGCGAGCAAACGACCCCCCACGTAGTGCAATCAGACAAGGTCCTCTCACCAGCAGCAGATCACCTCAATGTACAGCACGCCGTCCGCTGGCGCCCAGGGGTAGACCACAGAAGGGGGCACGAGCAGGCAGGCATGCCCCGCCACTCCCCTCCGTGAGATGGCCGGCGGTCCACTCAGGGGCGATGTCCACGCACCTGTCAGATCTCTACAGGGACAGCTCAGCGTGACCCCCGCGATGTCGTCGCTTCACCCCTGCTCACGATCGCCAGCCACAGGCGCCAACACCGGTCGCGTCCATGCAGGCAGCAAAGGAAAGTCCCCGAGGGGGGAGGGGACAGGCCTCCTCCCCTCGTGACAAGCAGCGGGCTGGAGTAATCCGGGACGCCGGACAGCGGAACGCCAGGTCTCCAGAGCAACAGGCGGTGAATCTTCAGAGGCCACGAACTCCGGATCGGAACCACCGATCAGCGCGAAAATCGAGCCAAGTGTAGAATACACTCCTCCAAGGCAGAATCTCGGGTCAGATCTGGGGTCAGCGAGGATCCGAAGGATAACTAGCCGGATGAAAGCTCCGGGCTGCAGGAGCCTCACGGCAGTGCGGCCATGCTGCAGTGCGCCCTCTAGCGCCCCCCCCGCGCCGCAAAAATCTTTGCATAGAATCAGCCAAACATT